>NC_056743.1:731320518-731400518 GCF_019279795.1 Protopterus annectens
CACTAAACAGCAAAAGCACTGCTTAGCAAGTGTAAAATATGATCAATCTCACTCTCACTTTCATTCGCCCATACACTCACTCACACATAAACTCATACACTCACTCACACATAAACTCATACACTCACTCACACATAAACTCATACACTCACTCACACCTAAACTCATACACTCACTCACACCTAAACTCATACACTCACTCACACATAAACTCATACACTCACACACACATAAACTCATATACTCACTCACACCTAAACTCATACACTCACTCACACCTAAATCCATACACTCACTCACACCTAAACTCATACACTCACTCACACATAAACTCATACACTCACTCACACATAAACTCATACACTCACTCACACCTAAACTCATACACTCACTCACACATAAACTCATACGCTCACTCACACATAAACTCATATGCTCACTCACACATAAACTCATACACTCACTCACACATAAACTCATACACTCACTCACACATAAACTCATATGCTCACACACACACTTTTCATTTTTGTTTGTTTGTTTCAATTTTACACTTACTAAACAGCAGAAGTACTACTTAGTGATTGTAAAATAATGGTGGCCATTAGGTTACATTCAGTCCAAGCTCCATGGCAGCTTGATAGGCTGCCGTAAAGTGACAGATTCATTTTTCAGTGGGCATTATGTGTAGGTTCATTCATTCTACAATCAAGGTGAGATTTACAGGTCACCCATTCTCTAACACTGAATACATCACTTTCAACATGCCATCAAATCCCAGGGAGGAAAAACTTGAACTATTCAAAATTGCCATGATATTAGTTCTTATTGGTTACTTTGAAATGATTCACAACTGATTTTTAAGGTACTATCTGATCTGGTTGTATTTGAAAGTCTATCCCTGAATGCATCAATGGAAGGACTTAAACCAAATCTGGGAACTTCATGCTAAAAATAAATATCAGTAATGGAAAAAGCAAATTATATATTATACAATACCTTCCCTTAACTATGCAGTAATTTTTATCTTGAAATATATATGGAGAATTAAAAATATTAATTTGGAGTGACAGAAGTCAAGCTTCTCAAGTTCCAGTAGGTTATAAGGTTGATAGCAAAAGTAATGAACATTTAAAAGTGACATTGTATGAAGGGGTCTCTGAAGAAACATCTTGCCTCTCTGTTTGCTGAAAAGCAAAACCTTATAACTCAAATATTTAAGGACACCAAAATCATAAACCATGTAATCACACCTCAAAACCCTACAAACCACTTACAATGCAATTGGGTTTGCAGGAAATGTGCACTCTCCCATACTCCTATTGTGGAGTTTCTGCCCTCACATGCTCACTCTTTTCATGTATCACCTCTGAAGTCATACAATCTCAGACAAATGCAAAATTTCAGAGAAAGAAACAAGAAACTTTTTCCCTCTTCTGTTCATTACCTATCCTCATACTAAAGTATAGCACCTGTGCCAAAGCAATCTCCAATGTCAACAAGATGCAGTGATCTTACAAAACTGATATTGTAAGATTTGGTTAAATGCACAGTGAAGAGTTATTTTCCCATATGAAGTCATAAATTGATTTAGTAGGTCATTAAGTGTAGCTGTGCTGTTAATATATTTAATAACACTGGGCGGCAGGTTATTCACCAAACAAATAGGCCAGATTCATTAATGCCTACACTAAGTGTACACACTCTGAATTCAAGAACATCCCTACCACATTATTTGTGCTTTCTAGTCACTCAGAACATGTTTTCGATAGTTTGTGGTAACCTTTGTGAATCCCTCTCAATATTTAAGGCTGCAAGAAAATCAGTAGGAAAGCTAAAATTAGGATTAAGAAGGTATGAGTTATGCTTGCATTGTCTGTTCACTCAGAATTGAATACACTTAGTGTACACTTATGTTTGCCATTTTTATATCTGGATATTTGAGGGATCCGCAAAAGATTATTTTCAGGCATAACTCAATGGATGACAAGAAAAGTGACTATAATGTTAATCCAGTGCTGAAAGATAATATAAAGGAAGTTTACAAAAGTAACTGTCATGATAGCATTTATATAGTGTTTATGTAGCTGCTTCTCTGAAAAGCTAAGAAAGTGAGCAAGGGAGGTTGCAAGTGACCAACTATTGATATAGGATTTAGTTTTTTGGGGAATATTACTGTGGAGTTTCATATATCTAGTTTTGCTTGATGAAACATAACTTACTGAAAATAGTCTTAAAGTCTTAAAATACTTTTCTTCCCAGTACCCCACCAGTCTTGGAAGCAGTAACTTTCTACCGCTACTTAATAATTTTAACTAGACTTGTGCACTGCATTGTAAAATAGAGAAATCACCACCATGGAAACTAGTGGATAGGGGAATCATAAAGATAAAATCACTGCAAGGCTGTATAATGACCAGATTAAAACAAACAAATAAAAAGAAAATAAATAAGTAAGTAATGTAGTCAAATCTGCTATACATTTCAATTAAATGTGAGTCCATCAAAATCCATTATTTAAAGTACATTTAGGAGAACAAATTAAAAAAAAAATAGAGTGAACAATGTTTATTTATTTATTTTTTTTCAAATATACTATTTTATTTCTTTTTATGATGAAGTAGCACAGATTAACATACAAAACAAGAATTAATAACATTGCAAAGAAATATGACATGTGGCAGTGTACATACAGTATAATGTTTGGCTATGATATTCTTGATACTTATTACAATTGCATGGTAATGCATTTTAGAAAAAAAACAAGAAAATATTAAAAAATCAAAATTCACAAACTGATTAAAAATAAAATTAACATATTTCAAAAGCTAATAAAATCCTTAAATTTAGAACACACCCTTGAACTATTACAACCAATAAATCTAAACCCAAATCTTAAAATTAACACTAATATGATAAACTTAAACTTATATCCCTCAATAAGAAGTACTAAAGTATAGGTCTTTTATAAATGAAGTAAACACTCGATTGAGGACATTAGGATAATACTGAAGTTACAGAAAAATATGATATTATACTAAGACAAGTTAAATGCCTAATTAATACAATAATACAAAGGATAAATATAAATGAATTAAATATTTATATAACAGGAATGATATTGAAAGTTTTATTGTGCAAGGTAAAATGTTATGTAATGTTTACAAATTAATTTCTTCAATCAAGCATCAATCTTCCACACTATCCTCAAACTACTGGAATAGGGAAAATAAAAAATTACCATGGATCAAAAAGTATAAGGAATAAAAGATATGATAAAGCTAACTCCCTTTAAAAATTAATATATACCCAATTTATGATCAATAACAATGCAGATCGTACTCCTACAATACTAAATAAATATAACTCAAGTTTTTCACCATACTGTCCATATTCTCCATCAAAAATTGCAGATATATTATATGTGTTTTGGAGCTGTAAGCTTACTTATAAACTCTGGTGTTCACTGAGAGTTAAACTGGGAAAAATGGGTTATGAAAAATCAACTCTTTTACGGGAATTCGCTATTCTTCACATAACTTCACAAAATTTATCCAAATTGGATAAACATGTAATGATTATAGTATTTGCATTAATTAAGTTATATATAACCCAAAGCTGGCTTGACCAAACCAAATTATCCTGGAGTGGCTTCAAAAATATGCCAGTAAGATATATATCTTCACATAAATTAATAGCAAAGATAAAAATGAACTGTCTTACTTATAGAAATACTAATACCTCCTTCTAGATAACACGCTAAAATAATAAGTTATAAAGAAATGTTTTTTTTTCTTTTTTAATGCAGAAAATACTAGTATGACCACTTTAGTAATATCAAAATCCCAAAATGTATAAGCAAATTGAAAATAAATTAAGGTCAATATAATGTTAAAAACATATTTACTTTTCACCCTTATAAAATGATGAGTTAATAACATAGATGGTGACACTATGTTGTAAATAACTGTAAATAGTTTTGTTACATGGTCATAAAATCTACACTTATATGAGACCCATGTTTATTATGCAGTGAGAGAGTTAAACTCTTTGTTATCCACTTTTTGAAGCAGATTGTTGTTAATACTAAGGCAACAGAAATGATATTAAGACCATTCTATGTTTATTGGGGAAAAAGAGCAAAAGACAATCAAGGTGAAGTAAGTCAGATAGTGAGTGAGTAAGAAGATCTCAGCTGAGAAGAATTTTTAATGAAGAACATTCACATGGAGGAAGAAAGAGATGGCTTGCATTTACATCACTAAATGGAATGACACAGTGGCAATGTTTCAAACTATGTTTTTTACATTGACCTCTCTGAAAATCCTAAACATTGTTTAACCAAAAATGCTGCTATGATACAAAATCCAAATAATTTGACTTTATATGGAGCAAAATACCCTTCACATGTATCTAGCACACCTGTTACTAAAATAACTAAATCCATGACTACCAGTGTTAACAAAAGGTTAAATTTTGTGGTAGAATGGAACTTGGGATAAAAACAACAGCTGTCATTTTAGAAAGTCAAATGATTTAGATTTTTACAATTGCCTGCATCCTCTTTGATGCAGTTAGGAAAGTAAAGAATTAAAGAATTCACCAATTAGGCAAGTTGTAATTATTAAGTACTAAATGTGATATTGTTTGGGAAAGCTATAACACTTTAATCTACAAATAAAAATAGAACTTCTAGAATGAAAGGAAAACAATCACAAAATATTTAAGAAAAACAGAATTCTAGAACTATAGATGGACATTACTACTTTGAAAATGAACAGAATGCAAATTTTATTAATCTTGACTTTTCTGAAAATGAGAAATGATCAGACTTTGAGAATTCTTTGTTCTGACCCGAAAAAAGCTGATTAATCTGAGAATTTCTACTTATCAATACACCCATGCAATAGTGATTGCTATGCAGACAGAATACACTTTAAAAGGGAGTCTAACATATTTGGAATTTGTTTATCAAGGCATTTTCTGCACTTAAAACTCATATCACTAGGCCCTAGGTCTGATAGTTGTTATAGATGTCATTTATCTGTAGTTGTTATACATGTCATTTATCTGTCTATTCCTTAGAGCAATTATTTAAATGATAGTGTTATTAGCTTATTTTCAAATTTGTCTGTGCTACAGGTGTCTTTGACAAGAATATTATTTACTATTTTGTGGTTTTTATATCTTCTTATATTTTCAACCTGCAGGATTCTAAGACAATTCCATTATTATATTCATATTTGGCGTGAGAATCATTTAATGTTTAGATAGTGAGTTATGTCATTATCACAGGCAATGTGATAATTCATTAATGCACTGATTTACAATATAACTAGAAACTGAGTATATATGTTCAGAAATTAAATTTAAAGTCATACTCATTTAATGTGTTTGACAGCCATATTAGTTAGCAGTAAATGGATATTTCCATAGAACATTTATAAAAAGGGTGTATTAAGTATACGTAAGACAATTTTTCAAGCATGATTGATTTGAGTATTGAAATATATTTTGTTAGCATTGCTTTATTGTCTCTTTTAATGAATGATTAAAGTTACTGGTACCCTTCAATTTACGTCTGGTTACTGGTGTCTCTTCTGTGACACATAATACCTTATAGTAAGAGTCCTACTATGTTATAAATCTCACCATGTAGACTTGCGTTATTAATTCTTCAAATACGATTAATAGGTTGTGTAATATAGAAAACTTATGAAAGGATTCATGTTTACTGTATTTAATATGTACTAGACTTGTTTCATAGTAGTTCTCTTTTAAGGGATGGTATTAATCTAAAGAATTAAATGATGGAAACTAAGTGATGCAATTGTTCTACCATGCTTTAAAATTTCTTAAATTATACCCGTTTTTCACTCATTTGTACCTGAAACCAAAAACCCATATATTCTTCCTTCCTAACTCTCAAATTATATAGTCAAGGGGAATGTTACAAACCCTTACAAAAATAAACTATGGAACTGCAGATTTCAAGTATTCATTTACAGATAAAATTATCCACTTTGTTGAGTGCTTGCCTTGCTAATGAGGTCAGGAAATCTCTTTTGTAGATTGATTCAGCAAGTTGGTGATTAATTAGTAAATAACTCTTTCAATTATTAGTCAAAAGGCAGGGATGTGCTAATGTATACACATTCCAAATTAAGATGTGCTGCACTAGTTTGGGGGTATCTGCCTTAGTTCCATTAGTTCGTTGCCAGACCCTTGAAGCTAGTTATACTCACTGCTGGCAGCTGAATACAGAATAAGTGAAAGACATCCTGGAAAATATGTGTGTTGATGTATAAATGTACATTTACCAAATGTGGTTTTCTGTGTCACAGCTTATGAACACCTGGTACTGGTGAAACAGCACATACAAATGCTGGTACAGTTAAAGCATCACATGTATATGAGTCCTCATGATAAATTGAAAGTGGTTAGTCACTTTACAGAATTTTAGGGTTAGCCACATAGGATCTGGCAAGAGTAATCTGTCTCTTAGTTTTAGTGAGGCTGCTTATTTTTAATAGAATATGTACTGTCATATTATTTTGATATGTTATAAAATTCTTAAGCCAGTCAGCTTTTTTCATTTAGTCATTTGCAATTGCAACCTGCTTCATAATTTTAAAGCTCTGTGTATTTGCTGATGTCAGACATTATTTTAAATTATATTTAAATTATTTTCAAAGCAAATGGTGGACATCTCCTTTATCATAACTATAATTAACACTTTAAGAATAAACAAATATTAACTTCTTTTACTCTGTCAAGAGAAGAAATCAGTACAGCTCTACACAGCTTATCACATCTTCTTTGTATTTAGCTTAAGAGGCATCAATACTCTTTAGAAGTTCAAAGCTGGATAAGCATCACATACGTGGTTTTCTCTGTCACTGCATATTAAACTGATACTGGTGAAATGACACATGTAAATGCCATTGCAGGTAAATAATCACCTGTAAATGAGTCCTCATGACTCTAGAAACATCTTAACACAGAATACATAATACATGACAATATTTAACAATTACTTCAACAAAATACTTACTCCTTTCATCTTTCTTCCTTTCAGTTGCTGCTGTGCCAAACCAGAGGGGATTTACACAATTACCTCAAATGAAATGAAAACACATTTAAAATTTGATTTATTTATTTTTTTTTTGCTTTTCTCCTTCTTTAGCAAAATACCTCATCAAGCTGTCTGTGATTCTTTGATGCATCTTGTCTTTTATAAATGGAATCTGAGGGCTCCACCCTATACTAGATGTTGTCAGCTTAGAAATGCAGCTCAGATGAGCCTAGTCTGTTCTGCATTATCCTGGTAACAGGAAGTATTTGTAAACCTGCCTCTGGCAGAAAGTAGTCGAAAACTATGTAGTTTAACTAAATATTAATTTCCATACATATACATCCCTATATACATACACATGTGTGTCTTTTGTTTTTCGTGCTTATAACTTTGACGTTCTATTGTATTCTATATACTTGTTTTGCCTACATGCGCCAAAATATATAGCTATGGGCAAATTATATTTCTGACTTGTGTTTACTGTAACTGATACCATGTTACCATTTATCTGAACGATTCTGTGTTCCTTTCCTTCTTGCAATGTTCACTTGCTAGAATAGTGCCAATTAAAAAGTGCCAACATATTTTGCTGAATTTATTTATGTTTGATTAGTTACCAAAGGAGGCATGGGATGAATTCATGACTACAAAAATCAGCAAGAAAGCTCAGTTTCTAGTTTATTGATCTTAATATTTATTCAGTAGTGCAGTGGTTTATAATTCAGTAAATGAGCAATTATGGAACAGTTTATTATCAGAACGATATAAGACTGACAAGGAGGATTCCTACATAAGCAGTCCAGTAAAAAACAAATTTTACTAATAATGTCATCAAGCTGAAAGTACAGCTAGATGTTAGAAAGAAATCATTGTACATAACATCAGCAGAAAAAGTGCTCAGGAAGATAGTGGCTATACTGGGTTGTACATTAATATAGAAAGAAAACACAGACTATGGGATGAAAACATCTTTCTGCATATCCTTTAAAAACAGTCAACTATATAAATTAAACTATGTATTTTAATAGCAATCAGACCATGTTTCTTTGTGGTATTTTGAGGAGTGAAACCACTGTACCAATGATCTGAATAAATAAAAAGTGGCCCGAGTTAAAATTAACTTATCAGTACCTGAGAATATGCTGCCCAGACTATAAGACTCTTCAATATTTCAACATGAAAATGTATACTGCACAAAGATATATATATATATATATATATATATATATATATATATATATATATATATATATGTATATATATATATATATATATATGTGTGTGTGTGTGTGTGTGTGTGTGCGTGTGTGCACGCGCGTGTGTGTGTGCTTTTTGGTTCTCCTACTGCTTCATTCTTTGTGGCTTTCTCCAGTGCCCCCATCCATCACTGATTCAACCAGCCTTTTTTACACTCCCAGAACTATCTCTTTTCTGGTGCTGGTATAGAATCTATGACCTTTCCGAGGAGCCATTGACTGCTTACACCAGGAAATACTTTTTCATCTATGATCTACCCTTTGACTCCATCCCTGTGTTCAGCTGTTGCACCTGAGGGCTACTCTACTCTATGGACTATGTCTCTGCACTGGGAATGCCTAGATGAACACCCCCAGGATGGGCATAATCATCCCTCCCTGCCAGTGCCACAGATGCCCAAACCGTTAAGTAAACTTGGGCTACATTCTTTGGTTAGTGAAAAATATTGACTTTTCATAGATTTAGAACCTCTAAGTACTAGGTACTATGATAGTCATAGTGCAGGGTATATGCCATGCTTGAACCTGACAGACGACGAGACAGGTAAGTAGCACATGGTGAACAGGAATACATGGAGCACCACGAGTGACATGGTGGTTGCAGATGGCATGTTTTAGTAGAAATCAGTCTGCATGACATGTGCTTGTTAGTGTTTGGATTACATTTCATACTTACAGATACATGCATCATGCTGCCTACAGGATGCTGCACAAAGTGTTAGGTGTTACGTTATAACACGTCCATAAATACAGCATCTCCAAACAGTTAAAAAAGAATAGGTACTATGAGTGACTCATTTGTTATAGCAGGTCTCCTGCCAGTGCAGGACAGGTTATAAATGAATGCACTCCACAGTGATCAAGATGGATTCATGAAGAAACACCAAAGGCATTTTGATTGAATACCATTTAGCAGAAAAAAATTGCCAAAAAGCACTTTTGGCAAATTCAATAAAAAGCTTATTTTTTATTAGGGAGTGACTTGCCCCATACACCATACAACATTTATTTCTACCTAGTCATCAAACAACAGTGGGGAAAAGTGCATTCTCAAAGATTATCAAAAGTGGTTTGCTGTAATTTGTTTTTTTTTTTTCTGAAAGACTTTCAATCTAAATGCATTTGGTGACTTGACTGCAATCCAGTCAAGTTCCAGCAGATTTCTATTTTAACTGCAAGGAATGTCATACAATCAGCTGCCAAGTTGCACAGTAGATGTCCCAAGGAACATCAGTGAGTGTGCACAGTGCTACACCTGACAGGTGAATCAACTTTGTTTGCGGTGTAGTCAGGATAAAATCCCACTTGGATTTCTCACTGACAAGAGCATACATTGCATCCAGGCCAGTAGTATGTAACACTAAGTACATCCAGAATAGTGTAGAAAATGTATATTCATTTCTGTTTAACAGGTAATTACAGCTTCTTCATGGAATGACGATTGATGACCACACTATTCCATCTTGACATGATAAGTGTATTCATGTAGATCCAGACATTTTATGAACATTAAAAGTGCTGGAGCTCCAAGTCAGAAAATAAAAGTTAGAGCTGAGGTGCACAGATACATCCTTTTTTCCCTTAGTGCAATTACATTATTTTGCCATGCACAGTGTAGGATAGTCCACCTGTCTGTCTGTCATAGAAAGAAAGCTCAGAGAATAGATTTCTGCCAACAGTTAAAAGCCACAACAAATGGCACATCAACCAAGAGCTGTAGAGCAGAAATGTGTTAAACAATGTGGTCTATATAGTATTTTGACATATGGGCTGATCAGTAGTGGCCACTCTTACATTTACATCAACATGCGAGAAACAGAATCTGTACGTGCATACAGTAACCTGAGGTGGACATCACAGATAATGCCATGACCACTATTAATACAGTGCAGGAAAATAAATGTATGAACATATTTGCTGTACTTCAATCATTATCATAAAATACACAGGTAAGGTCAGTTTGAACAAAACAAAACAGTCACATAGTCCATTCATTTTGCTTGTGTTTTAATTTATTAGCTGGAGGTTCTAGGCAAAATTGACCTTCTTCAGTTCAACAGCATGATTACAAGGCAGGTATTTCTATTTTTTACAAGCAGTAATTGCTATAAATAAGCAATATGTTTAATTAACTTTCATTTCATGTCCATTTAAAGAGCATTGTATTAAAATGAGTCATTTTCTACAAATAATATGTTAAAGTCTCCATGAAATTTATTGAATATTGAACTGAAAATTACAACGCATAATTACCAAGCATAGTTTAGACAGTAATTATGGTCAAACAGAAAACAAATTATCAAATAATATTGCTACAGGAAACAATATTTCACAATATGTTAATAACTTTCTTAGTCCTTTTTAATAATCTGTACCCATTCTGGATGCATCGCAATGCTCTGTGTTTTAGGTGCACCATATATCAGCATTTCTGTCCTAACATATATGTATTGTTAAAAATGTTTGATCATGAAAATGCACCCATTCTATGTGCAAGCCATCCAGAAAGAGCTTTGCTGAGCCAGCATCACATGTGCCAATGTGCCATGTGTATGGGGTTATGAACTTCATGTGGTGCTACCATAGTAGAATGATAAAACAATACACTGGTGTCCACAAAATACAGGAGAGACTGTCCATGTCGTGGTCATTGTGTATGTAGTCTGCAGTTGATCAGTCAAGCTTTCTCTCAAGACTACACTTATAATCCTTTTAAGCAAGCTTTTATGAGTTAATGTAACATAATGGTAACAGCATATGACCATACACCACACCATGGGCTTGGCATCCACTGCTGTGTGCCACATCTGGCATTGCTCATGTTGCACCAGTAACAGTGGGGGATCATTGCAACACAGAACATGCATTCTTTTCTTGTCAAGCTATTCCTTCACCTCATGACTAGGGCATGTGATGCTTTAAGCTATGACGAGCTGAAGTTGGTGAAACCATGCATCTGCAATGTGATCACCCCTAATGGTCATGGGCACATAAACAGCAAAAAATAGATATCTTGTCTATGGATATCATCAACATGTGGATGACAGAAGCAGACTTTGTCTTTCAACCATTGTATCTTCTCTCTCTGATGGTCTCTCCTCTTACAACGTATGGCATAGGTGACATTGATTCGACCTAGGGATGTGGATGACAATTGTGATTTTTTATCTGGATGTCTGCAAAAGTGCAATCATGACCAGTGATGGAGTCAGCAATGGAAACATCAAGAGATATTATCACATAATCAATACTCCCATTCTCTCAGCCACCAGTCCATCACTAGCATTGCCACAGTCAGGCAACCCTCTAAAAGTACTGCTAAATACTCAGCATCACCCTCCCAGTCATCAGAATGCACTGACACAGCTATGAGCAGGCATGTCAAGGGAAACCATCATGTGTGTATCAGTTACAACACACCTAGTGCACTCTTTATCTTCGGATACCTCATCAATGTGCCCCAGTTTGCCCACAGAATACTGGCTTTTAGGCTATGGGGCTGACCCCCACTGCATCTTAGTCAAAGCAGGAACTGTGAACATCATTAATTAGTCCGCAACAAGAAGCACTGTTAACAAAACCAAATAAGGCACCCCTATCCTTTTGCTATATAAATAACATGGGGAATAAAGAGAATTTGTGATCTGTTGTCTATTTCACCAATGGCCTTTTCTAAACAAATGAAACAAGCCACAAAACAATAAATGCACTGCAAGATTTCACTGCTTTTTATAATTAATCTAAACTGGGATCACTGCAGCTCTGTAACAAAACATAATTTATAAACAGTTCAAGTCAACATAAACTCTCATCAAGTGAAACTCATTATAATATAAACAACAGCAACACAATGAAATCAACATTTTGCAGGTGTGCAAGCCTCCTCTGCACACAGTATCTGTGGCAGGGTTTGTCCTCCCCATAGCACATTGATTTACTTTGATCACTCTGAGATCACTACACCTAGAAGAATAGGCAATCCCTGTTGGCATTGCAAAAGCTGTCTCTTTCTTTTTCTCCAGGAAGCCATAAGATTGGACTACCAACCTGTCTCATAGATACAAGTATTAAAATCTTGATTTTAATAAAGCAAGCAAATGTGACAGAATAGCTTGTGTAAGTGTGACAAAATTTCATGCAAAGAACGCGACTTTAATACCCATTGCAAATGCTACTTTGGCTGATAGAATACATGCTTAGGTGATGCTGCATACGATATTTGGGAGAGAATTTAATCTACTGTAGTTTTCTTTCCAATAAACATCTTTATTAAATTATCACTTATGATAAAGGCAATTTTACATTTATACAAATTAAATAAATGAAAACAAAACAGAAATATGTAATCCATTTATGAGAAAATAGGGTAAATCATGTTAATGCAGTTACAGGTTTCCAGCACATGCATCATACATCCAAACTATTCTGTGAGAATCTGATTGGCTAAACATCCAACCAAATAGGATCTCATAACACAAGACAAATATTTAAATCATCAACCAGAAAACAGTCAGTGTTGAATTTGTAAATACATATAAATTACAATGGAAGCTTGTTTTTATTTAGTTAAAATGTATTAGCCTATTTCTCCCTTTCTAAACATATACTAAAACATCACAGTCATGTTGCAATTATGTCAAGCATGACAATGTTTCAAAATGCTTTAAATAATATTCACCTCTAAGCATGTGCTCTTGAGGTGACCTATTTAAAACAAATCTTGAATAATGATAAAGTGTCATAAGTCTGATACTACTCTGTTTTTCTACCTTAGTGTGCATCCTTTAGCAGACAACTGCCTGTGGCTGCAACCCTGTTTCACAACCTCTTTGCCCTATCTCTTGTTACATTGTTATGGCAAACAAATAGAAGCATAGCTGGTCTAGTGATCCATTTCAGTTGTGACCCGAGGACATTCCATCAAACAGTAGATTGTATACTTTAACAGTAAGATCAGTTGTACAGGATAGTAGAATACATACACATTGGTTTACAAAGTTCACTGAACATGTGGGAGAAGCAGACAAATGCAAGTTCTATAAAAAAGGACTGGAAGCAGTCTATGGGTACGTAGCCTGTAAAGAGGCTGAGTTTGAACAGTGTGTTTAGGTGAGGGGTTAGTTCATTTTGGAGCTCTTGTAAGACACAGCCTGGGACCCTGTCCGGTCCCATTGAAGCTGTGTTTTTGGCTTTGGATAGGGCTGTTTTAACCTGTGCGTCAGTGATTGATGGGGCCCTACATTCTTCTGGTATGCTTATGGGCCCTTTAGGGGTGAGAGGGGGGTGAAGTCTGCACTAAACCTGTCTGCCAGAATGTTTGCAATATCAGTCAGTTCAGTGTATTTTGTGCCATTCTGCATTAACTCAGAGTAGATCTGAGAGTTATAGGTTTTTGACTTAGCTAAAGAACGCCTTGTGGTTATCTTTGGAGTCATTGGCAATTTTTCTTTCAAAACTAGCCTTGGATGATTTAATGAGGGATCATAGTTTCTTGCTGATACTGATCAGGGATGTCTTTCCTTCTTGGGAATTTACTCTTTTCTGTACTAGTTTCCTCCTTCTATTGTATAGCTTGTTTATGGCAGGGGTCCACCAGACTGGTTTCTTTTTCTTGGAGGAGTGAGTCTTGGTTTTACTTGGGATAGCATGATCCATGCATTCCTGCAGATGCTCCTAGAGTGCCTTTGTAAAGGTTTCAGCAGCTTGGACAGCATTGTCCTTTAGCATGGGGGCTGTGAACCTTTCCACCTCGGTCTTAAGTAATGTGAAGTTTGCTTTTGAAAATTTTTCATGGTGGTTTCCTTGATTGGGGGTGGGGGCGGAATGTGGATATCCAGAGTGATTAGTCTATGGTCTGATCTAACCAGCGAGGGGTTGACCTCCGGTGTGGAACAACGGTCGCCCATGTTGGTGATGACCAGGTCCAATATGTTGTTTCCTCTGTTATGGATGTTGACCAGTTGATCCAGGGCGTTCGAGTTATAAATTCTAGGAAGCGTTGGGCAAGGGAGTTAGTACTTGAGTAGTTCTCCAGTTTATGTTTGGGTAATTGAAATCACCCAGTATTAAGGTGTTTGGTAGGACCTTCATATTTCCCAGTGTCTCCAGAAATGCGGAATGGGGGTCCTGGGCCATGGTGGGTGATCTGTAGCAAGCTACAATTTGGATTGCAGTTTTGCCCATTGTTGGTTGCACATGGATGATCTCTGATGCACTGTGCTGCACCACTAACCTGGAGGTGTGGGTATCCTTGATGAATATGGATACACCCCCGTCTTTTGTGTTTCGGTCCTGGTTCTGTGGCCGAAAGGTATGGTATGAGTTATAGCCTAGTAGTGCTGGGGTGCTCTCAGGAGCCTTAAACCAGGTTTCTGTTACTGCACAGATGTCAATGTTCTCCATACTGAGGAGTGCCTTGAGTGCGTGCATTTTGAGGTTTAGACTTCTGGCGTTGAGTAGCATTACCCTCAGTTTTTGGTTACTTGTGCTATTTATGGTGGTGAGTTTGTCTTTTGAGCCTTGCCTTAAAAAGGCACTATGGGGGCGGCAAGAGCCTTGGCCAGTATTTGAAAGCCTAAGGGTGACAGGTGCAGGCTATGTCTTGCGAAGCAACGTGGCTTGTCGAGCATGTCATCCCAGGCAGACAGGTACTGGATCCCCTTTGAATGACACCAGAAACTTAGCCAATTGTTGAAATTGATAATTTTTTCTTTATATTGTGGCATCATTCTTGGTGAAGGCAGGATGCTACTCAGGGTCAGCATCATACCGGCCTGGGATACATGATCAGAGCGCTCTTCCATATCTCTTTCCATGAAGTCCATGGAGGTACATCTCAGGTTATTTACACCAACATGGACAATGACAGAGTTGTATTTGTACTTGTTCTGGAGTGACCTGAGTGCTTGTGTTATGTGGTGGATCCTGGCACCTGACAGGCAGTTAACTGTAACCTTCTCCTTGTCCAGCCTAGTTAGTGGGACATCAGTATGCCTGACTATAGAGTTGCCTATTACTAGTGTGTTGGGTATGTTATTTTGTGTTAAGGGCTGTGATTGCATAGCACACTGATTATGTGAAGTATGTGTTTCATGGTTGGTGATGGGGTGTGGAGGTTGCTTGGATGTCTGCTTTGGAGGTCTCTGTTGCTTTTGCAGATTTTTATTTAGAGCCTCCGAGTATGTTTTCATGTATTCATGTGTGTTATTTGCCGGTGTTGGTTTATTAGGTCTATGTGAGACTGGTGGTGTGGTGCAAGTATTACCCTTCTCCTCTTGACTGTCAGTTCCAGTCTTGGGTTGAGAGAGCTTTGCCTCCAGTTTGGCTGTATAATTGCATCTCTTGCATATATTAGTGTTTGGTGGTAGGAGGAGAGGGTTGTCTGTGTACATGAGGCAGTTGTAACATTGCCTCAAAATACCCAGATTCACCAGTTGGACTGGAGAGTACACCGGAAACTGCCCTTTAGGGTATTGATAATGTATGTATAATGTATTGGTTTTATTTTCATTAAACGATAGTCCAGAAATCTTCTCAAACTGTTTTATTGCTTTCCATAGTTCTTTTAATGTGTTATTATCTTCTTTTAAAGTCAAGAAATGTCATCTGCAAACAATAGAATCTTTAACTGAAGGTCAGTATCTAGCTGAATTCCTTGATTGTTTGGGTTTGCACGTATGAAATTTGCTAATGGTTCTATTACTAAGGCAAATAACAAAGGGGAAAGTGGACAACCCTCTTTTGTATCCTTTGTAATGGTAATAGGCTTCGACAAACAGGATCCTATTTTTATGTACTTCAAAGATTTATCATAAAGAGATCTTATTAGTGAGGTAACATTTTTTCAAAAAGCCATATTCCACTAGTGCAAGCCAAACATATTTCCAATTCATGGAATTGAATGCACTGTTAATATCTAGGCAAATGACATTCATCTTATTTTTTGTTTTGTTTATGAAATCAGTAGGGGATAAAGTTCGCTTTATATTGACATATGTATTTCTGTTTTTAATGAATCCTGTTTGATCGTTCTCTGTCAATAATGGGAATATTTGTTTTATTCTGTTTGCATGAACTGTCTTAAATATTTTATAATCTATATTTACTAAACTCATGAGTCTGTATGAGGTACACTCATCCATTTTTTATCTTGTTTCCGAATTGGTGATGAGTATATTTTCAAGAAGAAGGGCATTTATTGCCTTCTTTAACTGATGTGAACACAGTAATAGATTTAAAGCATTACTAGATAGTAGTTTAAAAATGTCTGGTGTCATATTATCATTACCCGGGGCTTTGTTTAATTTTAATTGCTTGATTTGTGCTTTAATTTCTGTCATAGTTATATCTTTATCTATTATTTTTCTGTGTTCATCTGATAGTCTTAGTCTTATATTTTCCTTAAGGAATTTTCTAAGTGCTTCCCTTGATTCCACTTTATTTTCTTGTCTACTGAGTTTATTAAAATACACTCTAAAGGCTTCTAGGATTCCTTCTAAATCTGGTACTTTTCTTTTTTGTCTATATTGAATATTTCTTTTATCTGATTTGCCTTTATCATTCTTTTCATCCTGTTAGCTATTCTCCTTTACTTTTTTTGGATTCCTAGAGTAAGCGCATAATTTGGCTTTCTCTAGATTAATCGTTGTTTTATGGTTCAATATCTAAGCATTTTTTGTTGAGGTCTTCTAATTTTTTTAATAAATCTAATTTGCCTTTATGAATATCAAATTTTGTTTTGTCTATTTTAATTTGTAGTTCTGCTAGTTGATTATTCCAAAACTTTTGTTTGTTTTTATACCAGGCTACCACCTTCTCATATAGATATGCTTTCATCGCATCCTATATATATATATATATGTATATATATATATATATATATATATATATATATATATATATATATACATACAGATGTCTGCTACCTCATCTGTGAGATTTAAATTGAGAAATGCTTGCATCTCTGCAGTATAGTATTGTTTAAACTCTTTAAGGTTTGCTATATAGGCTAGAATTCTTATGACTGTAAGTTTCTCTTACATATATATATATATATATATATATATATATATATATATACAGATGTCTGCTACCTCATCTGTGAAGTTTAAATCGAGAAATGTTTGCATCTCTGCAGTATAGTATTGTTTAAACTCTTTAAGGTTTGCTATATAGACTGAAATTCTTATAATTGTAAGTTTCTCTTAAAGTTAAAATATATTTCAAAAGTTATTGCATTATAGTCTGAGAAGGGGCAAGTGATTGTTTTAACTTTGGTTATTTTTGTGGTAAGATCTTTTCTTATAAACACTCTATCTATTCTAGAAAATGTGTTATGTCTATATGAGTAATGTGAGAATATCAATGAATCTTGTTCAGCATATGTGTTAATGTCCATTAAATGATATGAGTCAGTAAACTCTGTAAGTAACAATGATAGTGAAGTGATTTATTGTGTGTGTTTTTAGCATTTGTGTCATCTTCATTCATTATAGAATTAAAATATCCTGCAATTATTGTATTACCCTTGGAATCTTGTATTATGTTCTGTAAATGTTGTTTGGCTACCCTGACACCCAGCCTGGTATACAGTAGTTGTTTACCAGGGTATAAGTCAAACCATTTATTAATATTGATACTAAACAAAACATTACTGAGTTATCATTGACTGTATTTATAATCTTGGACATTAAGGTAGTCTTTCTCCATAATATTGCTACACCACTCTGCTTTTTATTATATTCTGAACTTGCTAGTAATGTGTAATTATACATATTAATTTTATTAATGCCTTGCTGTATAAGACGTGTTTCTTATAAAAATAATACTTGTGCTTTGCATAGTTTAAGATGGGTTCCTATCATATGATCGAAGTTGTACAACTTCGACTCATTAAAGAATGAACTTTAATGATCAAAGTTGTAAAACCTTGAAGCATATAACGGAGATCACCATAGAGCACAGAAAGGGAAGATTTCCCTTTACTGCACTGTAGTGCGATCTCGGAGTTGGTATATTTACGTAGCAGGGGGATGTGGGGGATGCAGGGGGGCTTGCTCCCCTGCATAGAGCGTCTTTTTTTTTTTTTTTATGCGTGTGTTTGAAGTTCCAAGACTTCGGTCATTAAAGTTTGTCCTTGAATGATTAGAAGTTTTGGAACTTCGATCATATGATACCAACCCGTTTAAGATATCTTTGTAAGCTTCCTCTTTTACAGCTGTTATTTAAGCCATGGACATTGATAGAGATGCATTTCACAGTTAGACTAACTATATCTTTGTATTTAACCATTATCCTGTTTTTGTGTTTGTACATATCTTTACATGTGTGCTGAAAACTTTTTACCATTCATTTCATATATGTTATAAATGCATTGCATAGACATCCGTTTAAAAGGGATACATAAAAACTGTCTGCATAAAAGGTGTTTTTCAAAATATAAACAACCGATTATTCCCTTCATGGGAGAAAACATCCCATCCTTGAATAGGTTTACCATTCAAGTGACCCCTGTTATCCCTATTCAACATGTTCCCTCAGCTTTCCCAACAACAAATATAACTAAAAGCATCAAATTCTTATTGTCTGTGTGTTGTCAAGCTTCAACTATTGCACTGCATAATATTCAGTTAAACACTATTACAGATGCTGTTATATGATATTACTGTCTGTAGTTGAATAAAATAGTATAACCAACTTTAAATGCAGCATTGTTCTAGTATATACATCTTGTATTTTATCTCATTGCACTATTTAATGTCCTTCAACCAACTTTTGTTCTCAGTTTAACGATATCTATTTTATAGTATCAACATTTTATTTGGACAACGCTTTATTATCCATGGATTTCTTCCTTCATTTATAACCATTGTATACATCTATATCCTTTTGCCCATATAGGTTCATAGGTTCATAGGTTCATACTAGGCTATCTGCCCTAGTGCATTTATAAGCCTAGCCAGAGTGTGTATGGCTTTCGCCACCCATTTTAAATTAATTTTGCTATGCCCTTTTTTGAGGTTAGTATACTGTGCCTCTGTCTAACAGTGACACAGAAGTGATACCCGGGGTAAACCTATGATCTCCCATCCACTCATCAAGATTCCTCTTGAAGAGAGTCAATGAGGGACTCTGCCTAACCTGGACTGGGATTTTATTCCAGAGTGAAGGGAGCCTCTGGGTTATGAATCTGTCCCTCCAGCATGTCCTATTTATTTCAGTGCTGAAGTTTAAGCCCCTCAAGCGCGTAGCTCGATGGGATTTGGATTTTCTGAGGTGCAGCATGTCCATTAATTCCGGGTTGGACATGGCTTTATACGTCAGGCACAGATCGCCTCTGAGCAGGCGGTATGCCACTGAGTAGAGCTGGAGTTTCTTTAACCGGGCAGCATACGGCATCTGTTTGAGCCTCTTGATCCTCTTGGTGAGGTACTTTTGGGGTCTTTCCAGTTGCTGCAGGTGTCTGGTAAGGTACATCCCAAAAGGGGCATTGTACTCAATTATGGGCCTGATGAGGGATGAGTAAAGAGGCATGATGACCTCCCCTGATCTAGATGTGAATCCCTTCATGATTAGGTGGGCTATATAAAATGTTTTTCTAACCACTTTGGCCACGTGGTTGTCAAATGAGAGATTGCTATCAACTTGGGTCCCCAGGTCCCTAATTACTTCTTATGTACTTAATGGATTACCACCTATGTGGTAATTTGTGGGCACTTTGTTTTGCCAAAGGGGATGACTATACACTTTTGGCATTTAGCTTGAGGCCATGGCTCTGGCACCAGTTGTCTGTTTCTATGAGGCCCTTTTGGAGGATGCTTGTGTCAGCTGGAGAGTCTATTATGGCGCCCAGTTTGCAGTCATCTGCGAACTTGGTCAGCCACAGTCCTTCCATGTTGGCCTGTACCTCCGAGAAATATATACCGAACAAGAGAGGTCCCAAGACTGAGCCTTGTGGGACGCCACTTGTAACTGGTTTGGAGTCTGACATGGCTCCAGCTATTCTAACCATGTGGGTTCTGTCCTTGAGCCAGTTTGCAACCCATCTAGTGACATAGGGGTTTATATTTAAGCTGGTGAGCTTATCTATAATGCCCGAGTGGGATATTGTATCGAAGGCTTTTGCGAGGTCCAGGTAGGCTGTGTGGACCACCTTCCCCTTGTCAATGGCCTTGGTGACTGTTTCAAAGAAATCGACCAGGGTTTAAGAGGCAGGATCTGCCCTTAACAAAGCCGAACTGGGTAAGATCCAGTGTTTGTAGGTCCCCAATATCTTTATTTATAAGGTCCATGATGATCCTTTCCATAGCTTTGCAGACCAAGCTAGTGAGACTTATGGGGCGATAGTTTCCAGGATCCGTTGAGGCAACACCTTTGTGGAGAGGGACCACTGTTGCTGTACGCCACTCTTTGGGTACATATCCTGTAGTAAGGCTGAGATTGAACAGTAGTTTTAGGTTTGGGTTTAGCTCTTCTTGGAGTTCATGTAGGATGCAGCCCGGGACACCATCTGGTCCCATTGATGCTGTGTTTCTTGCTTTGGAGAGGGCAGCTCTTACCTGAGCATCTGAGATGTCAGGGGGGCAGCACTCTGCTGGGATAGATATTAGCCCTTTTGGTGGGGGGGGGGAGTTTGCGCTGAACCTGTCAGCTAGGATGTTGGCAATGTCTGTGGGTTCTGTGTATTTTTTGTCATTTTGGACTAATTCTGAGCATATCTGGGAATTCCCACCCAGGTTCCTAACATAACTAAATAAAGCCTTGTGATTATCCTTAGTGTCCTGTGCAATTTTTCTCTCAAAGCTGGCCTTAGATGATTTTATGAGTGCCCGTAGGTTTTTGCTAATACTGATCAGAGATGCCTTCCCTTTTTGGGATTTTGCTCTGTCATGTAGTAGCTTCCTCCTTCTATTGTATAGTTTGTTTATGGCTGGGGTCCATCAGACAGGACGTCTGCCTTTGGAGGATTGGGTCTTGGTTTTATTTGGGATTGCATGATCCATGCATTCCTGAAGGTGTTCATAGAATGCGTTTATAAAGGATTTTGTGGTCTGGGCCATATTATCCACAGGCCTGGGGGCTTTGAAGGATTCCACCTCGGTTTTGAGGAGTGTGAAATTTGCTTTAGAGAAGTTTTTCACTGTGGTTTTCTGGGCATGGGGTGGGGTTGGGATGTGAATATCCAGTGAGATTAGTTTATGGTCTGATCTTACCAGTGAGGGATACACTTCTGGTCTGGAGCATAGAGTCCCCATGTTGGTGATGATCAGGTCCAGTATGTTTTCCCCTCTTGTGGGAGTGGTAACAAGTTGTTCCATAGCATTTGAGTTTATAAATTCTAGGAACCTTTGGGCTAGGGTGTTGGAGCTAGAGTAATGCTCCCAGTCTATGGTTGGGTAGTTGAAGTCACCCAATATAATGGTGTTTGGAGAGATCTTCATATTTTCCAGTGTTCTCAGGAAGGCCGAGTGGGGTTCCTGGGTTTGGGAGGGTGGTCTGTAGCAGGCTATAAACTGGAAGGCAGTTTTACCCACTGTTAGTTGCACATGGATAGTCTCTGATGCTTCGTGCTGTGCCACCAACCTGGAGGTGTGGGTATCTTTGACGAATATTGATACTCCCCCTCCTTTTGTGGTTCGGTCCAAGTTTTGGGGCGAAAAGCATGGTATGAGGTATAACCTGGTAGTGCTGGGGTGCTCTCGAGAGCCTTGAACCAGGTTTCTGTTACTGCACAGATATCGATGCTAAGGAGAGTTTCGAGTGTGTGCATCTTGAGGTTTAGATTTCTGGCATTGAGTAGCATTACTCTTAGTTTCTTATCCCTTGTGATACCTATGGAGGTGGGTTTGTCTTTTGAGCCTTACCTAAAAGGCACTATGAGGGTAGCAAGAGCCTTTGCCAATATCTGAAAGCCCAGGGGTGACAGGTGCAATCCGTCCCTAGCGAAGCATTGTGGCTTGTCGAGCATGTCATCCCAGGCTGACAGGCATTGGATCCCCTTTGAATGACACCAATACTTAAGCCAATTGTTGAAATTGATAATCTTGTCTTCATACTGTGGCATCATTCTTGGTGAGGGTAAGATGCTACTCAAGGTCAGGGTCACACCGGCCTGGGCTACATGCTCAGAGAGCTCCTCTATGTCTCTTTTCATGTAGTCCAGGGAGGTACGTCTCAGGTCATTCACACCAGCATGGACAATGACTGAGTCATATTTGTACTTGCCTTGGAGTGACCTGAGTGCTTGTGTTATGTGGCGGATCCTAGCGCCTGACAGGCAGCTCACCGTGACCTTCTCCTTGCTCAGCCTGTTGAGCGGGACGTCAGTGTGCCTGATGATAGAGTCACCTATTACAAGTGTATCAGGTATGTTGTTTAGTCTTAAGGGCTGTGACTGTTCGGCACACTGGCTTTGTGAGCTATGTGTTGCACGTGTTTTGTTTTGGGGTAGCGGTTGCTTGGGTGTCTGCTTTGGAGGTCTCTGCTGCTTAGGCAGATTTTTATTTAGAGCCTCAAGTATGTTTTGTGTGTTTATGTGTTTGGTTTGCTGTCGTGGTAGGTCTATGTGAGACTGGAATTGTAGTGAGTGTGGTTTCCTTCTCCTCCTGACTGGTTACGCCAGTACTGAGTTGAGAGAGCTTAGCCTCCAGTTTGGCTATATGGTTGCATCTCTCACATGTGTTGGAATTTGTTGGGAGGAGGAGGGTTGTCTGTGTACATTAGGCAGTTGTAACATTGCCTCAAGATTCCCAGGTTCACCAGCTGGACCGGAGAGGAGATTGACAACTGACCTTTGGACATGCTAGAATAGTATTGGGAATTCCTTTATAATTGAAAAAAAGGGCCAATGAGGAACAAGTTACTCAAGGGGAGTTTGTGAGGGTGTAGTGCTTTTCATTTTTTAGTGCTGACTTATATAATTGCTTTAGTGAGCAAGTGGTAGGCTTTAGCATAGGAATAGGGTGTTTATTATGAGAACTAAATCAGTTCCAAGGCTCAAACCCAAATAAGCGGTGCTGCTCGATGCCGTGCTATGCACAAAATCATGCAAAGCCACGCTACAGCGGGTTTTATACAGGCGGACTTGAAAGAGCTAGAAATTGGCCCAAAACAGCCAACAGACTACCAGATTCCTGCACTGGGAACACTCCTCCAGGGACAGATAGGCTGCTCCAAGCTTCCCACTGCCACTGGTGAACAAAGAAGCCTCCCTCTATCCAAGAAAGGAAATGGCAACACAGGAACTTTCCAAAAGTCCAGAATACAGCAAAGCCTGTATTTGGACTACTCTAGGTCAGGAAAGACGGGAAACAAGGATAACTTTTTTTTTTTCTTTTTTGCAACAAACAGCAGGAAATTGCAATAAATACGTAACACAGGCTAGCGCACTTGAGTGTGTAGCCTCAACAAGTAAATGCAACAAACAGGACAAACTTTAAAAGTGCAGGTGCAAAAACAACTTTAGACAGTTTAAAACAGTTCAAGAAGCAGAAATATTTGCAGTTTAGCTAGATCGGACAGTCGCCCAGGTAGTAGCAGGAAAAAACACTTTTATCAGGTTAGCAGTCGCTCTTTTAGCCTCTCTGCTGCTAGCACCACTCTGTAGGACCACGAGGAGCTTGGCTGAGTAGTAACAAGCACAAAAACCTCACCAAAGCGGGTTTTATACAGGGGGATTTGAAAGAGCTAGAAATTGGCCCAAAATGGCCAATAGACTACCAGATTCTTGTGCTGGGAACACTCCTCCAGGGATAGATAGGCTGCTCTAAGCTCCCCACTGCCACTGGTGAACAATGAAGCCTCCCTTAATCCAAGAAAGGAAATGGCAACACAGGAACTTTCCAAACGTCCAGAATACAGCAAAGCCTGTATTTGGACTACTCTAGGTTAGGAAAGACGGGAAACAAGGATAATTTATTTTTTTATTTATTTTTTTTTTTTTGCAACAAACAGCAGGAAAATGCAATAAATATTTAACACAGGCTAGCGCACTTGAGTGTGTAGCCTCAACAGGTAAATGCAACAAACAGGACAAACTTTAAAAGTGCAGGTGTAAAAACAACTTTAAACAGTTTAAAACAGTTCAAGAAGCAGAAATGCTTGCAGTTTAGCTAGATCGGACAGTCGCCCAGATAGTAGCAGGAAAAAACACTTTTATCAGGTTAGCAGTCGCTTTTTTGGCCTCTCTGCTGCTAGCACCACTCTGCCAGACCAAAAGGTGCTTGGCTGAGTAGTAACAAGCGCAAAAACCTCGCCAAAGCAGGTTTTATACAGGGGGACTTGAAAGAGCTAGAAATTGGCCCAAAACGACCAATAGACTACCAGATTCTTGTGCTGGGACCACTCCTCCAGGGATAGATAGGCTGCTCTAAGTTCTCCACTGCCACTGGTGAACAACGAAACTTCCCTCTATCCAAGAAAGGAAATGGGCAACACAGGAACTTTCCAAAAGTCCAGAATGCAGCAAAGCCTATATTTGGACTAATCTAGGTCAGGAAAGACGGGAAACAAGGATAATTTTTTTTTTGTTTTTCTTTTTTTCAACAAATAGCAGGAAAATGCAGTAAATATGTAACACAGGCTAGCGCACTTGAGTGTATAGCCTCAACAGGTAAATGCAAAACACAGGACAAACTTTAAATTACAAGCGCAAAAGTGCGCTAAAGCTGGCTTTAAAGCAGGGGGTTAGAAAGAGATAGGAAATGGCCCAAAACGGCCCATAAGCTACAGGTCACTGGGCTGGAACCACTCCTCAAGGGACAGATAGGCTGCTCAGAGCTCCCCACTCTCACTGGTGAACAAAGACGCTTCCTCCTATCCAAATAAGGATATGGGCAACACAGGAACTATGACACAGCCCAGAGATCAGCAATACCTGAAGACTGGACTATTCTAGTTCAGTAAAGGCGGGAAACAAGGATTTTTTTTTTTTTTTTTTACAAAGTAGCAGAAATTAGGTACAGAAACACAGTAAATGCTTTAATTTGGCTAGCACACTTGAGTGTGTAGCATACCAATTAAACTAAGCAAAAACAAACTTTAAAAGTGCAAAAAAAAAACCTCAGAGATACAGGCAGGAATGCAATAAAACAACTTTACAGAGCTTATTTAGTAAAAGAAACAGAAAAGTCTATATATACAGAAAAGCAGCTAAAACACACAAACACTTCAGATGCAGTGCAACCTAGAGCACTTGAGTTGTAGCAATATTAAGGCTATTACAGTTATAATAAATGCTCTGAAATATACTGTATATTTCCAAAATGTTTGAGAAGCACAGTCAGAACACAAGGAGGTTCAGGCGAAAAAAAAAAAAATATATGTATATTTCTAAGGAACCGTTTTGTTTTTAGTGTTTCTTTATGCCAGATTTAATATACAACTAAGATGAATGTTAGCATTAGTTGCGAATTCCATGTATACACAGTCCAAGTAGGTTCATATTTCCTGCTGTTAACATAACAGTGCCTTATGAAATTTCACTTGTTTCAGCATCCTGTCAGGTTAATGAAAACATTGTTATTGTTGTTATAAACTGCAGATTTTATTATATAATAACATTTCAACTTCTAATGAAACCTCTATGTATAAAATAAACAACACTTTTATATAGTACATACATCTGATGAAATTAATTCTTGACATCCTTGGATTTAAGTCTGTTTGTATTCATATTGCAGGCTTTCATAATGTTCTTGTTTAATAGATAGGTTATATGCAATTTTTGTGATATTTTATACTTTAGATAATATCAGTAATTAATATGAATTTATTAAGACTTCATCTAATTCATGTAGTCTCTTACTTTTAACTTTTCTTCTACCTTGTTTTTCTCTATGAAGCATAAGAGAATCCTTAGAATTTCATAAATAATACCTGAACTGCCCTTAGTATATTAAACATAACAGTATTGCTGTCATATATTTAACAATTGAACGTAATCTAATCATCTTCATAGTTAATGACTAACTCTGGACTGACATCATACTTGTTCATGTTCGTCACATATGAATGCCATTTCTTATTTATCAGTCTTGATAAGTGTGCTGGTTCTTATAATGCTTTCATGCCGTTTATATCCTGCTATACTACTTCTTTTATATCTGGTTCAGCTTCTTATTGAATACATTTGTGTAGATATATATTTATTTATTTATTAGTTTCTTAGCTGTTAAATTATTATTACTTTTGTTATTAGAAGTAGTCATACTTTATTTTATAGCTTTGTGTCCAAATATTCATACATATGAGTTTGCATTAATTGTAAATATGAGTTTGCATTAATTGTTTACATCAATTACTTCTGTCTTGTTCATGATGTCATCTTCTTCGCATATGTTATAGTACTTTTGTGGCAATTTCTTTTATTTCCTCTATGCTATGTATATGTACATACTCAATAGTGCTTTGAAGCACTTATTTCTTGGTAAAAATATGTACTTGTCACTTTAAGAGCCTTTTGGTTTAAGTTAAGCCCCATATTGCTTTGCTTCAAACACTAGTCTCGTTCTGTGATCAAGTACTTTCGTTTTTCACTGTTTATGAATATGCAAGTAACTCTATAGGACTCTAATAGCCTTTGTTTGATTATATTACCTCAAGGTGAATTAAAAACACATTTTACCAGCTTGTGGCTTTAATGGGAAAACAGAACTGTAAGTGAAGCTTTTAGTCATTCTAGAATGGGTCATGAGCTTAGAAAGCCATTTTTTACTTTCAGTTTCTTCTAATTCATTTAAAATTAATACCAGCACCCACTACTCCACAGAAAAGTGCTCCAAACAACATTTTTAATATTAATAGCACTCTTTTAGCTATTAGTTCCCAGTTTACAAAGAAACAAAGCATAGGCATTTAGTTTTTAAAGTTATATCATTTTATATTTCCTAGACCATTCATACCAGAGTCAAAAGCAATATAGCATTGTGTTATCAACTATTAAAGCCTGAAAGCATGTATGGTAATTTCATCTTTCATATGTTAAGACATGGCCAATTAGTAATACTTGTTCTAGGTATTAAAGCAGTTCTTTGATATTTGTCTTATTTTAAATGTTTACTACTGCATTAGTATAAATAATAGAAGGCATTTACCTTGTCATTCATACCAGAGTCAAAAGCATTATAACATAGTGTTATCAAACTATTAAAGCCCAAAAGCATGTATTGTAATTCCATATTTCATATGTTAAGACATGACAAGTTAGTAAAACTTGTTCTAGATATTATAGCAGTTCTTTGATATTTGTCTTACTTTAAATGTTGAATACTGCATTAGTATAAATAATAAAATACATTTACATTGTAAATGAGGTTGTTTCCAAACAGCATATGTCACCCAGTTCATTTTTATATTCCATGGTGGTTTTGATGTAAAATCTGGATCTATCTAAGGAGTTAAACATTTGAATGAGTACTTCTACTCTAATAATTGTTTAAACGTCTTTAGATTTTCATCTTTATTTATCTCTCAGCTTCTTCTTCTTGTCATTTGTTTTCCATTTATTCTTTTCAACATGACGTTTCAAACCAAAAGAACTCCAATCCATTTCTTCTATGTTGTCTAAGACTTTATTAGTTGATAGATGAGTCAGTGCTGTTTGTATTGAGGCAAATATATTTGGGCCATCACTGAAGAAAATTTTAATTCTTCCTGGAAAAATCAGATATACTTTGAGTTGCCTTTTTTAAGTTCTTTTATTAGTGGTAAATACTCTTTTCTTTTGGCCATCATCCCAGATGAATTGTCATTATCAAACCAGATTATGTACTCTCCAAATCTGATTGGGGAATTAGTACAGGGAGTTTTTAATATAAGTTCTTTATCTTGAGATGAATTGAGTTTGACTATGACTGACCTGGGACTGTTTGTTGCTTTGTTTGATGCTGAGATTGGATTCAGGGATCTGTGAGCTCTCTCAGACCCATAGGAGAAAGCCTCTGGAAGCTTTAAAATGTCTGGAAGCCCGATATTAAGAACGTTCACCATATTACTGCCCTCACTTCCTTCTAGTATTCCATAAATTGGGAGATTATTGCATCTGGATCTATTTTCTAGATCTTCAATTTTGTCTATTAGTGAAATATTTTGTCTATTTAGTGTGTCAATATGTTTTTCATAGTCAGAAATTCTATTTTCTACATCAGTTATTGTTTCTTCTATATTTTCTATCTTCAGGTTTGGTTGCTTTATCAGTTCCTGTAGTTGCTGGATTTGCTTTTTACTATTCTCTTCAAAAGTATCCAGTTTCATGTTAATTTTATCAAATTTCAATGACAAGTCCTGCATTGTTGTTAATAATGATTATAAATCCTTCTTCATTGTTTGGTCAGACATAGTATTTTTTGTGAAGCTCATCTTTTCTCTTGTCCTGATGCTTTCTCTTTAGATTTTTGACAGGAATAGTTGTAGAAAATACATTTTTTTGTAGACTTATTATACCATTAGTTGTGATATTCCAGCAAAGTTGAATTGTCCACGATCAATATTTTTTAATTTTTCCTGTCAGAAATAGATTTTAAGGGTAAAGCTGCCATTCAGTTCACATGCTGGCCAGGGCCCCTAAGGTGCTTTATTTTATGAAGTATTCGCCTCTTTTTTAAATAAGCTACTATCTTGTACAAATATAAGCTACTGTCATCTTCATAGAAATGGTCTCCACAATTGGATAGTCTTAGGTGAAAGTGCTAACTTTTTTAGTAGAACAAATGACTGTAGGTTTATTCATATACATGAGAGTTAATGTTTTTTTTTTGAATAGATTAATGGCTCTGAATTATTGACTATGTTCAAGAATGCCTCGACTCACCATTCTTGTAATTAATACTTGGAGAGTACAATGCAGCATTAATTAGTGTTGTTGTCTTAGAGCTTTTAGTTCTTTGGCTACACTCCAGGTGGGGTGCCTTTTTGGTAGAGTCTTCATGTCCTCCTTATGTCTATATAGGCTTTTTCAGGGTCCTTCAGTTTCCAGTTTTCTCCTACCTACATTCTAAAAACATGAAGGCAGATGACTTGTGAAGTCTCCAAGTGTGAGTGTGTATGTGTAATTGTGTTTGCATATTATCAGATGCACTGGTATCCCATCTATGGTCAGTTATCTCTCTTAAGCCCATTGGTTAACAGAACAGGCTCTGGCTCTTCCACTGCTCTAAAGAATGAACAAGCACATATTACAAAAATGAATAAATATTAATTACTATTTTTCAGATAAAATATTGCAAGCTATTTTCTCTGTCATTTGTCTAATAGAAAATAAAAAATTGATGTCACCACTCTGCATAAATTAAAATTATATGTTATACAGAAACATAACAACAGACAGGGCAGATAAAATATTCAGTAATAAAGCTTAGTACTGAAACATTATGTTTGTTGCATTATCAAATACAACCATTAGCATATTTCCCTCATGTCCTCTCCCTGACCAAATAAAGTAAGGAAATCTGACATGAGCTCCACAAATTCACATAATTTTAATAAGTGACAAGCTGAACATAGAACAATAATTCAGTCTTTACAGTTTATTTCATGAAATGTCAACAGTTCTTTCTGCTCTAAATTTTGTTGCATTCCTTCTATGGGTTTTTTATATAATGTATTGATATGTTTTATATATATATATATATATATATATATATATATATATATATATATATATATATAGGTCTACTACATAAGAGACTGGAACACTGAAACCGCAGATGAACGAAATCTCATATCACCGTATTTCAGATATACGAAAAGCAGGAAATAGAGAATGTAATCCATCAATCAAGGCAGTAGCACTTTAAAAGGCTATGGTAGGCATGTAGCATTGTACGTCGTACCTACGTGAAACATAGAAGAGTCAGGTGAGAAGGGCCAGGAGTGATCGGAAACGTGTACAAAACTGCCAGGTTCTAAAAAAGTAAGGAATTACTCGTTGTAGAAGGCTATCTTTATCACTTAGAGAGGAGTAGGGACAGTAGATGGTACATGAGGTTATAAGTATAAAATTCCACAAAAGTGCAGAGGAAGAGCAGTAACAACTCTAATTGCTGAGGGAGAAAAACTAAAGAAAACAGTGAAACACAACCACCCCGGTGATCCCACAGAGAATGATAGGTACATAGTGTGCCATGATATAAAAGTGAGGGCAGAATACAGTAGAGACACCCCATGTTTATTAGTGGAGGATGCTTTAGCATCAACGTCTTTCGACACAATTCACAGTCTACCTAATAGAAAGGCACTGCTACAGCAGATTGGCAGGGTTAGGAGAAAGTTAAGTAAGAAGGATGGCATTGAATCGTTAACACTGAGCACAATACACTTTGCGAAATACCCACTCAAAAGTGGGATATTTATACATAAAGCCATGTGTGATCCAACAACTGATAGTGTGGTAATAGTGTTCACCACCCAGAATAACTTATATGATCTAAGTAGAGCAGGAATATGGCTGATGGACGGCACTTTCTTCAATAAAGGTGTTACTTGCCGCCAGCTTTATAGCATCCACAGTCTAGTGAAATATGATAGCCACAGCAAAGCTGTACCATTATTGTTCACACTAATGTCAAAGAAATCACTTAAATTTTATAATTATTTGTGGCATTGCATATTTCATATGTGTCTGAGCAACAATTTGAAGTGAATGTACGTTTCATACTCTGTGATTTTGAGGTTGCAGCAGTTAAAAGCTTATGGCTGAATGTTGCCGGTGCACAATCCAAAGGCTGCCTATTTCATTTTGGCCAGAATCTATGGAGGAAAGTCCAGTCTTTAGGTTTGGCCAGTTTATACAACACTAATCAATGTTTCCAGTTGACTGTGAAGAGCTTGGTTGCACTTGCATTTTTGCATGAAAGTGAGGTTTGTTCTCTCTGGACTGACATCAGACTTGTTCATGTTCGTCACATATGAATGCCATTTCTTATTTATCAGTCTTGATAAGTGTGCTGGTTCTTATAATGCTTTCATGCTGTTTATATCCTGCTATACTACTTCTTTTATATCTGGTTCAGCTTCTTATTGAATACATTTGTGTAGATATTTATTTATTTATTTATTAGTTTCTTAGCTGTTAAATTATTATTACTTTTGTTATTAGAAGTAGTCATACTTTATTTTATAGCTTTGTGTCCAAATATTCATACATATGAGTTTGCATTAATTGTACATATGAGTTTGCATTAATTGTTTAAATCAATTACTTCTATCTTGTTCATGATGTCATCTTCCTCGCATATGTTATAGTACTTTTGTGGCAATTTCTTTTATTTCCTTTTATAATTGTTAAATCTATGCTATGTATATGTACATGCTCAATAGTGCTTTGAAGCACTTATTTCTTGGTAAAAATATGTACTTGTCACTTTAAGAGCCTTTTGGTTTAAGTTAAGCCCCATATTGCTTTGCTTCAAACACTAGTCTCGCTCTGTGATCAAGTACTTTCGTTTTTCACTGTTTATGAATATGCAAGTAACTCTATAGGACTCTAATAGCCTTTGTTTGATTATATTACCTCAAGGTGAATTAAAAACACATTTTACCAGCTTGTGGCTTTAATGGGAAAACAGAACTGTAAGTGAAGCTTTTAGTCATTCTAGAATGGGTCATGAGCTTAGAAAGCCATTTTTTACTTTCAGTTTCTTCTAATTCATTTAAAATTAATACCAGCACCCACTACTCCACAGAAAAGTGCTCCAAACAACATTTTTAATATTAATAGCACTCTTTTAGCTATTAGTTCCCAGTTTACAAAGAAACAAAGCATAGGCATTTAGTTTTTAAAGTTATATCATTTTATATTTCCTAGACCATTCATACCAGAGTCAAAAGCAATATAGCATTGTGTTATCAACTATTAAAGCCTGAAAGCATGTATGGTAATTTCATCTTTCATATGTTAAGACATGGCCAATTAGTAATACTTGTTCTAGGTATTAAAGCAGTTCTTTGGTATTTGTCTTATTTTAAATGTTTACTACTGCATTAGTATAAATAATAGAAGGCATTTACCTTGTCATTCATACCAGAGTCAAAAGCATTATAACATAGTGTTATCAAACTATTAAAGCCCAAAAGCATGTATTGTAATTCCATATTTCATATGTTAAGACATGACAAGTTAGTAAAACTTGTTCTAGATATTATAGCAGTTCTTTGATATTTGTCTTACTTTAAATGTTGAATACTGCATTAGTATAAATAATAAAATACATTTACATTGTAAATGAGGTTGTTTCCAAACAGCATATGTCACCCAGTTCATTTTTATATTCCATGGTGGTTTTGATGTAAAATCTGGATCTATCTAAGGAGTTAAACATTTGAATGAGTACTTCTACTCTAATAATTGTTTAAACATCTTTAGATTTTCATCTTTATTTGTCTCTCAGCTTCTTCTTCTTCTTATTTGTTTTCCATTTATTCTTTTCAACATGGCGTTTCAAACCAAAAGAACTCCAATCCATTTCTTTTATGTTGTCTAAGACTTTATTAGTTGATAGATGAGTCAGTGCTGTTTGTATTGAGGCAAATATATTTGGGCCATCACTGAAGAAAATTTTAATTCTTCCTGGAAAAATTAGATATACTTTGAGTTGCCTTTTTTAAGTTCTTTTATTAGTGGTAAATACTCTTTTCTTTTGGCCATCATCCCAGATGAATAGTCATTATCAAACCAGATTATGTACTCTCCAAATCTGATTGTGGAATTAGTACAGGGAGTTTTTAATATAAGTTCTTTATCTTGAGATGAATTGAGTTTGACTATGACTGACCTGGGACTGTTTGTTGCTTTGTTTGATGCTGAGATTGGATTCAGCGATCTGTGAGCTCTCTCAGACCCATAGAAGAAAGCCTCTGGAAGCTTTAAAATGTCTGGAAGCCCAATATTAAGAACATTCACGATATTACTGCCCTCAATTCCTTCTAGTATTCCATAAATTGGGAGATTATTGCATCTGGATCTATTTTCTAGATCTTCAATTTTGTCTATTTGTGAAATATTTTGTCTATTTAGTGTGTCAATATGTTTTTCATAGTCAGAAATTCTATTTTCTACATCAGTTATTGTTTCTTCTATATTTTCTATCTTCAGGTTTGGTTGCTTTATCAATTCCTGTAGTTGCTGGATTTGCTTTTTACTATTCTTTTCAAAAGTATCCAGTTTCATGTTCATTTTATCAAATTTCAGTGACAAGTCCTGCATTGTTGTTAATAATGATTATAAATCCTTCTTCATTGTTTGGTCAGACATAGTATTTTTTGTGAAGCTCATCTTTTCTCTGGTCCTGATGCTTTCTCTTCAGATTTTTGACAGGAATAGTTGTAGAAAATACATTTTTTATGTATACTTCTTATACCATTGGTTGTGATATTCTAGCAAAGTTGAATTGTCCACGATCAATATTTTTTAATTTTTCCTGTCAGAAATAGATTTTAAGGGTGAAGCTGCCATTCAGTTCACATGCTGGCCACGGCCCCTCAGGTGCTTTATTTTATGAAGTATTCGCATCTTTTTTAAATAAGTTACTATCTTGTACAAATACAAGCTACTGTCATCTCCATAGAAATGGTCTACACAACCTGATAGTCTTAGGTGAAAGTGCTAACTTTTTCAGTAGAACAAATGACTGTAGGTTTATTCATATACATGAGAGTTCATGTTTTTTTTTAATAGATTAATGGCTCTGAATTATTGACTTTGTTCAAGAATGCCTCGACTCACCATTCTTGTAACTAATACTTGGAGAGTACAATGCAGCATTAATTAGTGTTGTTGTCTTACAACTTTTAGTTCTTTGGCTACACTCCAGGTGGGGTGCCTTTTGGGTAGAGTCTTCATGTCCTTGTGTCTATTTAGGCTTTTTCGGGGTCCTTCAGTTTCCAGTTTTCTCCTACCTACATTCTAAAAACATGAAGGCAGATGACTTGAGAAGTCTCCAAGTGTGAGTGTGTATGTGTAATTGTGTTTGCATATCATCAGATGCACTGGTATCTCATCTATGGTCAGTTATCTGTCTTAAGCCCATTGGTTAACAGAACAGGCTCTGGCTCTTCCACTGCTCTGAAGAATGAACAAGCACATATTACAAAAATTAATAAATATTAATTACTATTTTTCAGATAAAATATTGCAAACTATTTTCTCTGTCATTTGTCTAATAGAAAATAAAACATTGATGTCACCAGTCTGCATAAATTAAAATGATATGTTATACAGAAACATAACAACAGACAGGGCAGATAAAATATTCAGTAATAAAGCTTAGTACTGAAACATTATGGCAAGGATTCACGAAGCCTCCGTGTAAGAGTTATAACTCTTACACGGAGGCTGCAGTTAAACGGAGTGATGTCAGCATGCTTTGCATATTCATGAGAGCATGCTGAATCACACCTAAGTCTAACACGGTCCGTGTAAGACAGTAGGGGGCGTGTCCGTAGGCTGAGCCCTGCAAGCGGACACGCCCCCAGAAGTGTAAAAGTGCCCAAAGTAAACACCCACAACAGAGTCCACGGAAATGTGAATAAACACAACACAACACATGCCCCACAGACTATGAACATAAAATATATATATGAACATGTTATATATTTCTTTAAAATGTAAAGATGTTTAACCGTGAGTGCGCTCGTTTGCAGCTACAGTTAGCAGTCAGTGGGAAAGCATATAAGAACTAAATATGCAAAATAAGCCAGGAAGCAATAGCGTAGCGGTAGAGATGTTGGCTGAAGAGCAGGCATTCATGGTTCGAGCCCCCACAACACCAATTTTTTTTTTCAAAATAAGCAGGAAACAAGTCCCTGACAAATATGTACACATAAAACCACAATTTATGTAAAATGTAATGAAATAGCCCATTTATATTGAAGACATGTGAGGTAACAAAAGAATAAAAAATGCCAGATGTGCTCATAGCTGAGCTACAGTTTAACAGAGTGAGTGCATCTGCCCGTAGATGAGCAGTGGTTTAACTGGTGCAAAATGAGTGCCCGTAGCTGAGCAGTGGTCTAACATGCTAAATCTATGTGCCCCTAACTGAGCTGAGCGTAATATGCGTGCCGATAGCCAAATGAGGCTTAAAGCAGCGTACCCCGTTTGCGTGGAGCTGCGCAGCTTGCAAATAAGCTAACCGACGGGCAACGTTGAGCAAGCCGTATCAAAACTGCCTTTACACAGACACACCCCTCAGCATGTCTAGACAGTCATGAAAAATAAAAAGCAGTGGCCAGGTTCGAACCCAGGATACTATACACCATAGTCAAGGTACCAAACCACTAAGCCATGACAGCAGTACCTAGAAATGCAATAATAGCTAATATATAGGAATGAATACAAACTGGAGCATGACAATGCAGGTTTACTGAAGTTGATACAATTCCAAAATGGCCAATCACAGATATGTGCGGGAAAAACGGACTATATAAGCCCCATAGGCGGGAATACACAGCATAAGCGATTGTAGAACTGACCTGCAGGCAGAATGACAGGAGTAGGAGAGGGTAGTTGCTTTCGAGCACAGAGGTGGGGTGTTGAGGAGTCCAGGTACATGGTCTGGCTCCTAGTCCATAATCATGAGGCCCAACTCATGCAGGGCCAGGTCCTCTGGGGAGCATACAGGGCCGAGGCGTGGGACGGTTGGCTCATGATCTCACCAGTGCCACAGGGATTCCAAGGACTGGTGAGCAGGTCCGTCACCACCATGCGGACCTGAAGAGATGCAAGCAGGACCAACTGAACCTTTGGATCCAGGAGGCCCGGCAAACACCCAACGCCCACTACTGAGTAAGTAACATTTAATTATGTATGTAAGAAATTAAACTAGCTGATATTATGGAGATGTGTATTCCAATATTACTTCATTTATATTACAGCTGCAGGTGTCCGTTCTGCGAACCGCAGAGCCTATGGCGATAGGCTGGTGCGGTTGCGCCACCAGGCAGGTCAGTAATCCACTACCAGTAACTGTAAAGAAATATAAAAGTATGACAGTCAGCAAAAGAGTGCAGTGTAGTCAGTAAGGAATAAAATCTGCAAGTAACAGTGTGAAAGTGTATGCAAGTATTGCTTGATTACAAAAGTGTGTTTCAGCCTGTAAGTTAAACCGAAAAAATGAAACTGTCTGACATATATTCTGAAATAAAAATGCCCTACCTGTAAGAAAATAGTACACAACCTGCAGCAGGCTGAAAAGTATAGCTGCAGAAGATGATGAAATCACATGTGTGAAATATATCCCTGTGGAAATACTGAAACATGACAGAAGTGAGACTGCTGGAAAGGATTGTAATAACTACAGGTAAAACATGTCAATAAAGCCTAGAAGTAAGTACCATCCTGAATAGTAAAATGAAAGCAAGTGAGAGAGTGTGAGAAAGTGTCATGAATCCAGCAATACAGTAGTAATAACCCCTGAATAAAGTATACTGCAGTCAAGACAGAATGAAATGCATGTGAGATTCAAAACCAAACAGCAAAATCTGTTCAAAGTGTTGCTGCATCTGGAATGTGTATCCCAAAATCTGGATATGTTGCTCTCAGTCTGCAATATGCAGATAGGATGATTGTCTGATATACCAAACATCCACACTTGTCTACAGCTATATAAAGCAAATGTAGCAGGATGATGTAGCTGAACAAAGCTAGATATGAATGTGTATGAAGAACCATAAAATGTATATTGATGTTGCAGTAACAGTCCTATCACCAAGTTGAAATAGTTATCATATAGGAAACTGTAGTTAGAACAGTAGTGTGTATATAACTGTAGCTATTAGAAATGTACAGCATATGTATTGTTATTGAAGGTGTTAATATTACTTTCTTTACCCCACCCTATAACCACATATAACCCATTCCACGTGAAAATGGTATGTGCAATCACAATTAACACCCCTGGACGTTTGTCCTGTTGGGTCATATATATTTGCATGTCCGTTGATGCATCTGCCCTGTTCATACATCCACACCTGATGGCCTGTTGCCATCAATTAACCCTACATGTTGTTGGACTGTGTATTTCTGTTCAAATTATGCATGTGTTATGCACGCTGTTCAATGGTGTGAATATCTGGGTGTTTGGTTAATGGGAATACTAATGCATGCTGTTACAACTAATTGTGAATGGTATTATATGTCACTAACCCAAACTGTCATGACATAATGCAAAACATAGGATGACAGGGAAGGCGGGTTCCAGCGGACCCACCTCTCCCACCTCAGCTGGCGAGTGCACGTGGCACTAGTGCCGAGTCTGGACCCTCCTCCGGTGGCCCTGTGCCACCTGCGGGTGGAAGCGCTGCAGGGGATGGGGCTCGCCCCCTCTGCAAGTGTGGCTGGAGGAGAACCACCACTCACCCTCTGTAGCGTCCGGACTGTGGAGCGTAGGGAGATTCGGGACTCTGTTCTCGAGCCCCTACGCCAGCTCGAGGCATGGGTGGCGCAACTAACGGGCATGCCTGTTGCCCGCCTACACAGCCCCAGCACAGCCCTGTCCTGGGCAGTGAAGGAACAGTGGCAACTGCCTATGGGTGGGGATATCAGTTCCACTGTTGCCATCTGTGGGCTCATGGGCTCTGGATATCCAAACCTCCATCCCCGTCAATTGTGTAACCCCCACACGTGTCATACACTGCCCCTGTATGCGTCTTGTTTGTCTTGTCTGTTTACCTACCCAACCTACCTCCCCAGCTGTACCGACTTCCTTCACCTGACATACCACTCTCACCTGAAAAAAAAAAAAAAGGGCACTCTGTACCCACAAAAAATTACGCCCCATACATAGCTGCCCATTCCGCACACATGTCTGCTGGACATGGAACCTATCAATTACAATTGGCTGTACAACAAGTATTATTGTTGTCCTGACACCTCTCTCAGGGGTGGAAGGTTTCAAATGTCACACCAAATTACATACATATGCACAGCTGTTGCTGATGAAGAAATGGGCAGCTATGGGCCTTACCTACATCCCTCCTGCACATCCCAAGCTTGTTTCCCTACTGTCTTACCCTCTTTGTGACCCCTTTTTCACCACTTTCCTGTCTCCCCATTTTCTTTTCTTTCAAAGAAAATAAGCGTGGTGTGCGCAAGAGTAAGCATGTTTAAGCGGTTGTAAGCGGGTGTGCGCTCGTGTGCGGGAGCTAACCGCCAGTGCGCATGCGTGAGCTCCGCGCAAACCAGCGCTAACACGGTTACAACTGCTTAAAAGTGCCTTAGTCACTTTGATTGACAGGTCTTGTAGTCAGTTCAGAAGCAAAATAAAATCCCCCTGGCAGTCCGAACCCAGGAACTTGGAAACAGTAGTCTGCATGACTTACCACTAAGCCATGACTCTTATACAAGAACATTGTGCTAAAATAAATATATCATGTAATAGTAGGAATGAATGTAAAGGGAATATAGATGTGTAGTACACAAAGCATGCCATTTAGAATTACTATCAAAACTAGTGGATTTCCATAATAGTAGTGTGTGAACAGAAACAGCCATGCTAGTTGGTAGCTAGTAGGTAATAATGTCACTATAGCACCTTGCAAGCCACACACATACTCACAGCAGGATAATCACTGCCCATACCCCACAACCTCTTACAGGAACACATCTGGACCAAGTAATAAAATATGTGGAGCAAAGGCCCAAAACCAGGGACACATTACAAATAATGTTACAACAAATGCAGACAGTTCAGAGAGTAACAGGGTCTGCATTTTGTGGGATGTTTGGAAGGGTATGAAGTCTGAAACTTGAATGTTTGTCACCATATTCTGACTTGAGCCCAGAGTGATTTGCCAGAAAAAGGTGTGCATGAGATATTGACCAAAATATGAGGCAGAAATGTGGACAACCTGCAAATATCTGTACACATGATGGGTCTGACACCACCATATTTGAATAGTTAAGAGCCTAGACATAGCAACAGTGAATGACTTACAGGGATGCCCCACAGACTCCATGTGAAATGTACAAACAGTAGGCAGAAAGGTGTAACACATGCAATGGTAACTATGGAGTCCTGAAAGTATTCACCACTTGCATGGCAGAAAAAGTGTAGTAATACATATGCTCATGCTAACCCACAGTCACAACTGCAGCATACCAGACATTTTAATGGGTGTACCCCACTGATATGTACCATTCCATGAGGCAGATAACAGATGAACCTGAAAGTCTCTGGGGCCTGCTCAGCAGCATACTCAAATACCCTAATAGATGTCAAGGCCCACACCATGGCCAGACCACACTGCATGCTGTAACACCCTAGCAGATATAGCAAGCATTCCAAGGTGTGAATGTACATGGAAAATAGGAAAGCTACAGCAGCACACTACAGTCAGGACACCTAGCAGGCATACAAGTAGTGACTGTAAAGGGCAAATATTGAAGCCTTAGCAACAAAGTGCAAGCAAAAGTGAAAGGAAAGCACACACACACACATTAACAGTAGTAGTAGTTGTAGGTGTCAGTGTACATACACAGTTAGTACAGGAAACTGGAGAAATGAATGGAGGAATGTTAATCTACAACACACCTGGAAATATGAGAGAGATACCAACCTTTACACTCACAGAACATTGTCCACAGCATAACAGCATGGTCCCTGCCCTTAAAATCTGAAAGGGCTATGCCTATCTCACATACCTTTTTATAGCACTGTTCTGAAATCACAGTGAGAACTGCAATCAGTACACAACTGGCTGCATGCAATTAGCAAATGCTGGCTAACAATTGGTGCAGAGGCCATCACATGGGCATATGCAGATACCTACAAAAGTATGCTGTACTCCCAGTCCACACATGCAATACTTTCATTGCACCCTGAGAAGGACGTGAGAGACAGACAGACAGAGAGAGAGAGAGAGAGAGACAGAGACAGAGAAAATTGCAATTAAGCAGACACAAACAAATTGTTCAGCAACAGCCACCTGAAAGCTGACAACTGGGAAGTGGAGCAGCAGGACAGAGAACCAGATGGCAACACAAGCAGCTGTGACAAACACAGGTAATGTAAAGTAATACTATAAAGGTCTACATACTGTGAACCCTCCATATGTGTCATTGGTCTGTATCCATATGTATATGAAGATGTGTAAAGGGCAGGGGACATACAGCAACTATCAGTGAAGGCTGTACATACATTTGTATGTGAGAGCATCTATGTGCACATATCAATGTTGGTTGATTGTAGGTTGTAGTGCCATGTACAAAGTAGGTTTCACAGTTATGTATGTTTAGCAGTATGTTAGTGTGTGTATACAGTATGGTAGACAAACATGTTGATATACCTGTCTATCATATGGATACGTATGTATGTCAACATATGTATGTGTATATATATATATATATATATATATATATATATATATATATATATATATATATATGATATGCATATATGTATACATACATAGAGAGAGAGATGTAGGAATACATAGACAGATGTAGATAGAATATTGTACAAACATATATATGTAATGCACACATACAGATATAGATATATGTAGATACATATACATAGACAGACTGATCTGACTATCTACAGGTATGACTGTATATGACGACCTTCAACACACCCTGTCCCACCCCTCTGTCACTCTCACCCCCTCTGTGTCCCCCCTCTCCACATCTATAGCAATATATGTACATCAATATATATATGTGTATATGTATACAGACATATATATATATATATATATATATATATATATATATATATATATATATATATATATACATATATATATATATATATATAGATATATATATATATATATATATATATAGAGAGAGAGAGAGATGTATATAAATTCTGAGTGAGGCACATGTGTACAGATGTATTGCAACAGGTGCCTGGTGACAAAGGCATGGAGTGAACACCAGTGTCAAAACCGATGTACCATGCCACATTTCAAATCACCTACACCAGTAACCACCAGATATGTGATTGGCTGCCCACCACTGCATGTGTCAGGGGTGAACAGGGTCATAAATGTGTACAATAGTGGCCCCAATGATATTCACAGTGGCACACTATCCCTGGAATACCTGCACATGGTATGTGTCAGCGAACATGGTGTGTCAGCTATGGACATGTAGGTCGGTGTACCCCTCCACACCACATAATGGATGCCATGGTATGGACCTCACATGACAGCTACAGATATGGAGAAGGACACAGTGACATGTACAACACTGTGACAATGCACTCAAACACATTACCAATGCACAGTGACTGACAACACCACAGAGTACACATATACTACCCACATAGAGGTTACCACTCCCGGATTTACATATGTAAGTCACACCCATGACAGATGTCCAACAACCATAGTAACACCTCACACCATCCACAACCTAAATGACTGCTGTGTGTCATCCGTGCCACTGCAATAGAGTGCACATGTGGAGGTAAAAGTTCCTACCCACAGATAAGACATACCCTGCAATAAACCACACAGTGTTAAGAAGCAAGACTCCCCATGAGTACATGTCACACATACCCCTGCTGAATGTTAGTCAGATAGGTAATATGCCATATGAGTCACCCTGTGTAACTGTGTGACAGCAGCAGGTACCATCACACCACATGTGTCACAATGGTCAGGGTAGCAGAACAGTATGCTGCTGTAGTCCCAGGGGCAATAGCATATTGTATAGTATTGTATTGTAATGTAATGTATTGTGTTGTATTGTATTGGTATGTTGAGGTGCCTCCTTCGTGGAGTGGAACCACTGCTGCTGTGCGCCAGTGTACAGGTACATATCCTGTAGTCAGGCTAGTGTTACATAGCACTTCTATATGTGTGTTTAGCTCCTGTCAGAGTTTATGTAGCATGCAACTGGGGATACCATCAGGTCCCATTCATGTTGTGTATTCTGCTGTCCTGAGGGTGGCTCTCACCTGGACATCTGTGATGACAGGGAGGTTACAGTCAGCTGGGATAACTATGTCTTATTTTGGGGAGAGGCGGGGTGACACCTGCACTGAACCTGTCTGCCACAATGTTGTCAATATCTGTGGTGTCAGTGAAATATTTGTTGTTGTGTACTAACTATGGGCATAGAGGATGGATCCTGACCAGGTTGCTAACATAACTGAAGAAGGCCTTCTGGTTATCTGTAGTGTCCCTCTTGATTTCCCTCTCAAAGTTGCCCATGGATGTTTGTATGATGGAAAATAGATCCTTACTAGTGCTGCTCAGACATGCCCTCCCTTTATGGAATTATGCTCTGTCTTGCAGTAGCTTCCATCTTCTGTAATACAATCTGTCTATGGCTGGGGTCCACCAGACAGGATGCTGTCCCTTTGTGGAGAGTGTCTTGGTCATATATGGGATTGCATGATCCATGCATTCTCGGAGATGTCTGTAGAAAGCAATTGTGTAGGGGTCAGCATTGTGGGTTGTATCTGCCACTGGCCCAGTGGGCTGAAAGGATACCATGTCACTGTTACAAAGTGTAAAGTTTGCATCTGTAATGTTATTCACTATAGTCGTTTGTGCTGGTGGTGGAGGTGGGATATGTATATCCAGGGCAATCAGTGTGTGGTCAGCTCACAGTAGTTGATGATGTAGGCCATACAGTACCTAGATACAAACCCCAGAGTGAGGAGGTGCTCTTGACCTGAATCAGTGTTCTGACTGCTGGGGTTTGGTAGTATGTCGTATGGAGTGTGCCAGGTACTGTTGCACAGTTGCTGGCTGAGCACTGATACCTGGCCATTTACATGTGTATCCACCAATAGACAGACAGATGCTATATATGTGAGATATGTTGTATCATAACAGTCGAGTAGCATGTGTAGTATGTGTGCCAAATTCTGCTGACATATATTGCTGATATCAGGTTATTTTCTTTCTCAGGTACATGGCCCACCAGCGGAATCCCACTTACTCCACAGCTGAGGATGAGGAGATACACCAGAGCCTGGTGCGGGATTATGCAATACTCTTTTCCCGCACTAGCCAGAATCAGCAGGAGAGGGCTGCACTGTGGCAAGACCTTGTCCGTCGGGTAAATGACATAGGCACGCATAATAGGACATATGAGCAGGTGCGACATCACTGCAGTGATTTAATCAGACATGTCCGTCAGCGTGCGTCGGATATCCACAGGCAACAGGTCGCCACAGGTGGTGGGGTGGCTACACATCCCCCACTCACCAGACTGGAGGGACTACTCATGAGTGTAGTGGCTCCAGTCCGCCAGCAACAACAACAGCAGCAGACATGCATTATGATGGAGGCTGGAGCCACGCAGCAACAAGACAGTGAGCGTGCAGGTAATATGCCATATGTATAGTTGACTGTTGTGTACACTGGTAGTTAATGCATGTGTGAGGTGTGTCCTTGGTTTGTAGCTGTCACCATAGTATTTAATGTGCAAGTGTGATATCCTCAATATTAGCAGCTGACCTGTGAAAGGCGACTGTTGTACTACTGACCTGTATCATACTCAGTAACAATGGCACAGTTGTGCCCACTGACATTAGTTTCTTCACGTCTGCAGGTCCCTCTGGTATAACAGCAATGCAGCCTATCCATGCTGGTGAGTGTGTATTAACAATTCCTGTAATAGTCTTGATAGTAATAGTACTATTTGGCTCACTTAGTAGTGCTCTTTGTATGCATGTAGGTGTGTCTGTGTCTGTGTGTTGATATCACGCATACTGAGTACTGTACAATTGTGTGAAACTGTGTGCATGTGTGCATGTGTGTGCATGTGCGCATGTGTGCATGTGTGCACCTGTGCATGTGTGCATGTGCACCTGTGCATGTGTGCATGTGTGTGCATGTGCATGTGCATGTGTGCATGTGTGCATGTGTGCATGTGTGCATGTGTGCATGTGTGCATGTGTGCATGTGTGCACCTGTGCATGTGTGCATGTGTGCACCTGTGCATGTGTGCATGTGTGCACCTGTGCATGTGTGCATGTGTGCACCTGTGCATGTGTGCACCTGTGCATGTGTGCATGTGTGCATGTGTGCACCTGTGCATGTGTGCATGTGTGCATGTGTGCATCACTGGTAATGTGTAGACATTGTAAACTGTGTTTCCTGTTTCCCTCCCACAGGTTCTGGTGCTGCTCTGGTGTCATGTAGCAGGGAACCTGAATCAGGTGCCGTGGGTACTGATAATGATGACATCTGTGTAATGGCACAGGAAGGTATGCCAGGGTCCGCCATTGGTCAGCCGATTGACAGTACACAGCTGTCGACCCCATCAATGCGCACAGTTATCCTGCCAATACACCCTTTGTCACCAATGTCCCTAGGTGATGGACAGCATACAGTGGGCATTGACCAGGGTAATGTGGTATCTGTGGCACATGCCTCCCCACACAGCAGCCATGGGCATGGCCCAGAGATGGTACCACACAGACAGATGTCCAGGGGTTCTCGTGGGAGCATCCGTGGGCGTACTGCCCCTGTCAGACGTGCCCACAGAGGTCTTACAACCACAGCTATGTTTCGGGCTGTCATGCAGGCACAGTCAGGTATGGAGCGGTACACCAGACAGGGTCTGAGGGAGCTGACAGCATGTCGCACAGCCATGACTGACAGTATGCGTGACATTGCGGCTGCCATCCGTGATTTCACCGATGTCATAGACAGGCGTTGTGGGGACATATTAGACCGGTTCCACAACTACATGTCCATGAGCCAGGGCGATGGTGGGCGGTTGAGGCGTCGGCGTGGCCGTATGCCAGCAACAGCGGCAGCTGGCAGTCGTCGCGGATGACAACAGGGCGCGGCCGCCCCGTAGTGCCAGCAGCAGCCCCAGCAATGCTGGGTCTGTGCTGTCATCAGACCGCCCCAGGAGACCACGTGCACGTGGCTCTGGCCAGGCCCGACAGGGATCTGTGTCCAGTCAATGAACACCTGCTTCTGATTACAGTACCCAGTCTGGGTTGGTACGGATACGGTCCGTAGCACCCTGCAAGGCACAGGTACCGTGTCCGTGGCCAGAGACACTGATCTGTATGACCTGGCAGGTACAGTCTGTGGCTGTCCACAAACACCAGTATATGGCAGCCATGAGGTGGAACTGTGTGCATCCATACACACATGCAAATTGACAACACCTAGGGCTACCGCATACCTGCACACACTGCATCAACATTGCCCCACCTTCTACTGCTGTCCCTCACCAACACACATACACATACATGTCAATCGGTGGTATCGGTGGCTGACTCAGGCATACCAAGTTCACACCCTGTGCATATGATGAAACTGTGCCACCTCCTGCAATCTGTAACAACTGTGCAGGTACAGGTTAACATGTTGCTGATGCACAGGGTGACCACATAGATGTGTAGTAATAGTATCATGTTGTTAACAGTACTGTGTGCTGAATTAATTGTGGGTATATCACAGCATGCCTGATGCAGTAAGTGTGTGATTGTCATGTACTGTTGTCTACACCCATGGTAAGTACCATAGTGTATCATCTGCACATGTTGGCATACTGGTGGTAATGATGTCAACAGAAGGCTACATACATAGGTAGCACAGGGGATAAGGTAATGAATGTAGTAATACGCAATGATGGACATGTAAATTGCAAGTGGCATGTTGCCCACACTGGACTCTGCAATGCAGATGTTTGAGGATGTTGATATGTGTGCAGTACTACACGACTGGTACAGGACACACAGGAGCACCCTAGCACTGCATGCTCACATCTCATACCATGCTAGACAGCCCCAACACACAAAACTAACTGTCACAGGAGGGAGAGTCCCCATATATGTCAGGGATACTGTGGTGGCAGGCCAGGTAGCATACATCCTACTAAGTATGGAACCACTGAGTGAAGGCTCAGTGTCTGTTATTGACATGTGTATTACTGCAGGTATGAGCACATGGGTTTCCATCCAGTTATTGTACATCCTGACAGTACATGGTCTGTACACTTGTGTGCGCTGAGACTGGACCCTAGCCATCTGACCCGTGTATTTCCATGTACATGTGCATAGTGCCTGCATATTTGCAGTGTTACCTACTGGAAGTGGTACAGCTTGTTTGTTGTACAATGGACTACATGCAGCCCTGTTTACTGTAGCTTTGTTTGCATGCATGTTTGCTTGCAATTACCCTGGAATACTGATCACACCTGCAATGCATAGTTATAGAGCTTCTGTGGACTCCTAGTGCCATCTGCATAGCTTACTATATGTATGTCCATGTCCCACTTGACAGGATGTCACTGTTTGTCCTGTTCACATGTACATTGCCTGTGACACAGTGCATATGACTTACCTGGCATGTGTCCACGTGAGCAGTCATATATGCTACTGCTAACTAATCACAGGCACTACACCTTCACATATTCATCTTCTGTTGAACTACCTGCTTCGCTAGGGATGGCCTGCACCTGTCACCCCTGGGCTTTCAGATATTGGCAAAGGCTCTTGCTACCCCCATAGTGCCTATGTTAGGCAAGGCTCAAATGACAAACCCACCTTCATAGGTATCACAAGGGATAAGAAACTAAGAGTAATGCTACCCAGCCAGAAGTCTAAACCTCCAGATGCATGCACCCGAAACTCTCCTTGGCATGGAGAACATCGATATCTGTGCAGTAACAGATGCCTGGTTCAGGGCTACTGAGAGCACACCAGCACTACCAGGTTTAACCTGGTTGATTTCTTTGAAACAGTCACCAAGGCCATTGGCGAGGGAAGGTGGTTCACACAGCCTACCTGGACCTCGCAAAGCCTTCACAACAATACCCCACTTGGGCATTCTAGAGAAGCTCACCAGCTTAAATATAAGCCCCTATGTCACTAGATGGATTGCACAGTGGCTCAAGGACAGAACCCACATGGTTAGAATTGCTGGAGCCATGCCAGACTCCAAACCAGTTACGAGTTGTGTCCCACAAGGCTCAGTCCTGGGACCTCTCTTGTTTGGTATATATTTATTGGAGGTACAGGCCAACACGGACGGACTGTGGCTGACCAAATATGCAGATGACTGCGAACTGGCCACCATAATCGACTCTCCAGCCGACACAAGCATCTTCCAAAGGGGCATCATAGAAACAGACAACTTGTGCCAGAGCCATGGCCTTCAGCTGAACAGTGTTTAGAAAGGGAAATGTGCATCCTGTAGTCTGTTCACCTAGTTGCCAAAGGGACATTGTCCTCACACACACTAACCCCCTCAGCCAAAAACACACACTTGCCATTTGCAGGATTCAAACCCCTATCTGACTATGTTATGACACTTGAGACGGACACATTAGCAGAGTGTGCTATTCGCATTACTGGGAGGTTTCCTTCTCTTGCTGTACTTATAGGGTGCTGACATCATCAGTGTTTAGAAAGGGAAATGTGCATCCTGTAGTCTGTTCTCCTAGTTGCCAAAGGGACATTTTCCTCACACAAACTAACCCCACTCAGCCAAACACACACACTTGCCATTTGCAGGATTCAAACCCCTATCTAACTATGTTATGACACTTGAGATGGACACATTAGCAGAGTGTGCTATTCGCATTACTGGGAGGTTTCCTTCTCTTGCTGTACGTATAGGGTGCTGACATCATCAGCGTTTAGAAAGGGAATGTGCATCCTGTAGTCTGTTCTCCTAGTTGCCAAAAGGGATATTTTCCTCACACACAATAATCCCCCTCAGCCAAACACACACTTGCTATTTGCAGGATTCAAACCCCTACCTAACTATGTTATGACACTTGAGACGGATGCATTAGCAGAGTGTGCTATTCACATTACTGGGAGGTTCCCTTCTCCTGCTATACTTATAGAGTGCTGACATCATCGGTGTTTAGAAAGGGGAATGTGCATCCTGTAGTCTGTTCTCCTAGTTGCCAAAAGGGACATTTCCCTCACACACACGAATCCCCCTCAGACAAACACACTTGCCATTTGCAGGATTCAAACCCCTACCTAACTATGTTATGACACTTGAGATGGACGCATTAGCAGAGCACGCTATTTGCATTACTGGGAGGTTTTCTTTCTCCTGCTATACTTATAGAGTGCTGACATCATCGGTGTTTAGAAAGGGAATGTGCATCCTGTAGTCTGTTCTCCTAGTTGCCAAAGGGACATTTCCTCACACACACACACGAATCCTCCTCAGACAAACACACACACTTGCCATTTGCAGGATTCAAACCCCTACCTAACTATGTTATGACACTTGAGACGGACGCATTAGCAGAGCGCTATTCGCATTACTGGGAGGTTTCCCTTCTCCTGCTATACTTATAGAGTGCTGACATCATCGGTGTTTAGAAAGGGGAATGTGCATCCTGTAGTGTGTTTTCCCAGTTGCCAAAAGGGACATTTCTCTCCCACAGACTTACACACACACCAACCCCACTCACACACACACACTGAGCATTTGCAGGATTCAAACCCCTACCTAACTATGTTATGACACTTGTGACGGACACATTAGCAGAGAGCGCTATTCGCATTACTGGGAGGTTTCTTTTCTCCTGCTGTACTTATAGGGTGCTGACATCATCGGTGTTTAGAAAGGGGAATGTGCATCCTGTGGGGAGGCAGGCGCCAAGCACACTCTGGCTAAGCTGTCATTCCCTAGGGCAAACAGCCTAGTGTTGACCTCTACACCCATATGTTTAATTGTCAAATGCACATTATTTGTTGCTGATAGACTGTTTGCACATCTTTATTGCCATAGCATTCCCTGTTTGTATGAACAACTTGTGCATCTGTGGAAGATGTTTGCATATGGGAGGGATCCACTATATCACGTATGTCTCTGTAGTCATTTAACTGTGTGCACTGGGCAGACTGCTGTAATGTGGTTGGTTCCTGGAATAACACGTAAAAATACCAGATATGTGTGTCCAACTGCTAAACTGAGATTTGGCCTAAGTGTGTGAGCATGCCCAGTTCAGCCTTCCCATGGCATGTTGTCTGACATATGTCTCATTTATCAAAGTGTGTGAGCATGCCCAGTGTGAGCATTCCATATGTTGGACTCTGCAGCCCACCACATTTGTGGATGAGTGTGAACTTCAACAAATATCACCCGTTTATGGTTGTGTGTTGTGTGTCATGTTGTGTAGTTACTGTACAACTGCTTTGTGTGTGAACACAACAGGATTATACTGTGCCTGCAGTGTTTGCATGGGATACTTTGCATACAGTTGTCAACATCCTTTCACACTGACCTAACACTGTAGTACTGTATAGTGTACTGGTAGTACTTTGACTGTGGTGGACAGTATCCTGGGCTTTAGTGCTATCACTGCTTTACATTTCGATAGTGAGCACAACAGCCTGGTTAGGGGCCAGTTGTGTACATCTGACCATGTTGCATTCTGTTCAGATATGAACTACTTAAACCAGGCTTGTCCAACATTGGTAGTGTATTCCACAACATAGGTGTACATTTGCAAACACTAGCGATGTGCCCTAGTCCATGTCTAATGCTAGTTGGAGAGTGTGTTTGTCCTTCAACACACATTGTAAGTGGAGTTTGCCATGACATATGTCATGGTTAGTATACTGTGCCTCTGTCTACCTGTGACATGACAGTGATACCCAGGATAAAGCTACCATCTCCCATCCACTCATCAAGATTCCTATTGAGGAAAATTGATAAGTGACTCTATGGGTAGCCTGTACTGGGAGTTCACTCATGGGTGGGGTGGCTTCTGTGTTATGGATCATGCAGTACAGCTTGTCCTATGTAAGTCAGTGCTGGGGTTCAGGTCTCTCATGTGCATAGCTCACTGCCATTCAGATTGTACAAGGTGCAGCATGTTTATTGATACCAGCAACACAGGCAACACATGGCATCTGTGCAAGCTCTTTGATACTCCTGGTGAGGTACTGTTGGGGACTTTACGGTTGATGGAGGTGTCTGCTGAGGTACATCCCACAGGGGCTATTGTAGTCAATTGTACCGCTGATGAAGGATGACTGCAGAGCCACAATGACCTCCCTTATCTAGATCTGACAACCTTCATGATTAGGTGGGTATATGGTATGTTTCTGTAAACACTACAGCACATGTTTGTCCAATGCAGGATATCTATCACCTTGTGTCCCCAGGTCTCTCATTACATGTTAACTACATAATGGGTTAACACCTATGTGGTAATTGGTGGGCACTTACTGTATATCCACGGGGTTGACTATACACTTTTCTGCAATTAGCTTGCTGACATGGCTATGGCACCAGTTGTCTGTTTCTATGTGGCCCTTTTGTGGGATGCTTGTGTCAGCTGGTGGATCATATGTGGTGAGCAGTTTGTAGTCCTCTGCAAACATGTTCAGACACAGTCCTTCCATGTTTGCCTGTACCTATGGGACATATATACCAGGCGAGGGAGATCCCAGGACCAAGCCTTGTGGGATGCCAGTTATATCTGGTTTGTAGTCTGACATGGCTGCAGCATGTCTGACCATGTCTGTTCTGTCCTTGGTCTGGTTTGCAACCCCTCTACTGACATAGGGGTTTATATTTAAGCTGGTGAGCTTATCTATAATGAACACGTAGGGTATTGTATAGAAGCCTTTGCAAGGTCCAGCTACGCTGTGTGGACCACATTGCCCTCATCAATGACCTTAATGACTGTTTCAATTGAGTCAAACATGTTTAGGGGCAGGATCTGCACTTAAGAAAGCCACACTGGGTAGGGTCCGGTGTCAGTAGGTCCCCAATATCTTTATGTCTGTGGTACATGCTGATCCTTTCCATAGCTGTGCAGACCGAGCTTCTCAGGATTCTGGGGTAGTAGTTTTCAGTATCCATTCAGGCAACACCTTTGTTGAGAAGGACCACTGTTGTTGTACACTGCTCTTTGGGTACATATTCTGTGGTAAGGCTGACATTGAGCAGTAGTGTGATTTGGCATTCCATTCATCTTGGAGTCCATGTTGCACTCAGCCCAGGACACCATCTCATACCATTGCTGCTGTGTGTTTTGCTTTGTAGATGCTGGCTGTTACCTCAGCATCTGCAATGTCAGGGGCCAGCAGTCTGCTGGGATAGATATTCTGCATTCTGGGGGTTTGCACTGCACCTGTCAGGATGTATGTTGGCAATATGTGTGTGTGTTTGTGATATTTGTGTGATTCAGAGCATATCTGTGAATTCCCAACATGGTTCCTACCATCAGTTGTGAAAGCCTTGGGATTATCCTTAGTGTCCTGTACAATTTGTATCTTCATAGGTTCATAGGTTCATACTAGGCTATCCACCCTAGGGCATTTGTTAGCCTAGCCAGAGTGTGTGTGGCTTTTGCCACCTTGCTATGTGAATATTATGGCCATTTATGATTTGCTTTGCTGTGCCTCTGTCTGGACATGACACAGTGAAGACCCCAGTGTAACTCTACAATCATCCATCCACTTGGCAAGATTCCTGTTGAAGAGTGTCAGTGAGGGGCTCTGCCTAACATGGAGTGGGATTCTGGTCCAGGGTGTGGGGAGCCTCTGGATTATGTATCTGTCCCACCAGCACATCCTATTTCATTATTTGTTGAGGTTGACATCTCTCACTCTCACAGCTCCGATGGCTTTGAGTTTTCTGGGGTGGAGCATGTCCATTACTCCTGTGTTGGGCATGGCCTTCTACAACAGGCATGCAATGCCTCTGTGTAGGCAGTATGTGACTGCATTCAGCTGGGGTGTCTACAGCCAGGCAGCATATGACATATATTTGAGACCCTTTATCCTCTTGGTGAGGTACCTTTGAGGTCTTTCTAACTGCTGCAGGTGTCAGGTAAGGTACATCCCATATGAGGCATTGTACTAGATTATGGGTGTGATAAAAGAACAGTATAGGGGCACAATGACCTCTGTTGGTGTAGATGTGAATCCTTTCCTGATACGGTGTCAAATGTAGACAGTCTTCCTAGCCACATTGGCAATGTGGGTGTCACATAACAGGTTACTGTCCACTTGTGTCCCTAGGTCCCTGATTACTCCTTCCATACATAATGGTTTACCACCTATGTGGTAATTTGTGGTACCTTGTTTGGTATTTGGTGGGACATTCATACTGTCCAGTGTCTTCAGGATGGCTGGGTGGGGTTCCTGTGTGTGAGAGTGTGGTCTGTAGCATGCTACAGACTGTACAGCAGTCTTGCCTACAGTTAGTTGCACATGGGTGGACTCCAATGCCTTGTGCATTGTCAGTTACCTGGACGTATGGGTGTCTGTGCTGAATATGGATACTCACCCTCCTTTTATGTTTTGTTCCAGGTTTTGGGGCCATGACACATGATATGTGGTATAACCTGGTAGTGCTGGTGTGCTGTCAGGAGGCTTGCAGCAGGTTTCTGTCACTGCACAGACATCGATGTTCTCCATACTGGGGATGGCCTTGGGAGCATGCATATTGGGGTTTACACATCTGGCATTGGTCAGCATTACCCTTATGTTTCTTTCCACTTATGTTTTCTAGGGTGGTGGGTTAGTCTTTTCAGCCTTGCCTACAAAAGGCTCTATGGAGGTGGCAAAGGCCTTATCCAATATCCAGGCGCCCAGGGTAACAGGTGCAAGCCATCCCAAGAACAGCTGCGTGGCTTGTCAAGCATGACATCCCAAGCAGACAGACATTGGATCCCCTTGGAATGACACCAGTAAGTGTGCCACTTGCTATGACTGATCATTCCGTGTTTGTACTGTGGCATTATTCTTGGTAAGGGTAGGATGCTGCAAGCGGTGAGTGTCATACCGGCCTGGACTACATAATCAGAGAGCTCATCTATGTCTCTTTTCATGTAGTCTAGGGAGGTACATCTCAGGTCATTCACACCAGCATGGACTATGACTGCATCATATTTCTACTTGCTTTGGGTGACCTGCATACTTCTGTTATGTGGCGTATTGTGGCAGCCTACAGGCAGCTTACTGTACCCTTTCCCTTGTTCAGTCTGGTGTGCTTGGGACAGCAGTGTGTCTGACTATGGAGTCACCTATTACAACTGTATCAGGCATGTTGTTTCTCCTTCTGGCCTGTGACTGTTTGGCACACCAGCTTTGTGTACTATGTGTTGCATGTGCTATGTTTGGAGGTTGTTTGATTGGGTGTCTGCTTTAGAGGCCTCTGTTGGTGTGCTGTGTTTGTAATTTGTGCCTCCGGGAATGTTTTCTGTGTTTATGTGTTTGGTTTGCAGTTGTGATAGGTCTATGTGGGACTGTGTTTGTGGTGTGTGTGGTTACCTTCTCCTCCTGACTAGTTTTGGGAGTACTGAGTTGAGGGAGCTCAGCCTCCAGTTTGGATAGATGGTTGCATCTCTCACATATATTTGTATTTCTTGGGTGGAGTTGGGGTTGTCTGTGTACTTGGGGCAGGTGTAACATTGCCTCAGGATTCACAGATTCAACTTGTTGTGGCTGGCCTTAGTGGATTGTATGTGTGGACAGATTTTATTGCCATACTACTGATCAGTGATTACTTCATTGTTTATGTTTGCTCTATCATGTAGTAGCTTCCTCATTCTCTTGCATGGTTTGGTTATGGCTGGTGTCCACCATGCCAGATGCCTCGGTGTATGGCATTGTGTCTTGTTTTAATTTAGGATTGCATAATCCAAGCATTCCTGGCAGTGTTCATGGAATGGCTGTATTACAGGTTCTGAGGTGTGGCCCATATTTTGCACCTGCACAGGACCTTTAATGGATTCCACATCAGTTTGGAGGAGTGCAAATATTGCTTTACACATGTTTTCCACTGTGGTTTTCTGGCCAGGGACTGTGGTCAGGATTTGTATATCCAGTGTGATTACTCTATGGTCTGGTTTTACCAGTGAGCAATACACTTCTCGTCTTGCCATCCAGTACCCATGTTGCTGATTATCACATCAGTATGCTTACCCCTCTTGTGGGAGTGGTACGTTGTTCCTGGGCCTTTTGGTTTATGGATTCTATGAACTTTTGTCCTACACTGTTGGAGCTAGTATAATGCTCCCAGTCTATGTCTGGGTATTTTCAGTCACCCAATATAATGTGGTTTGGAGGACTTGATATATTCATGTATTCCAGCATAGGCCAGGTGCAGTTCCTGGTGTTGGGACAGTAGTCTGTAGCAGGCTATAAACTGGGGGCAGTTTTAGCCACTGTTACTTGACCATGGCTAGTCCATGCTGCTTCTTGTTGTGGTACCAACATGGGGTGTGGTTATCCTTGACAATTCTTGCTAGTCACCCTCCTTTTGTAGCTTGTTCCATGTTTTGAGGCTGTACAGCACAGTATGAGGTGTAACCTGGTAGTGTTAGGGTGCTGTTGTGAGCCTTGACTCAGTTTTCTGTTACAGCACAGATATCAACATTCTCCATACTGGGTGAGTTTAGACTGCATGCATCTTGCCTTATCCCTTATCTTATTCTTATCCCTTCTGATACCTATGGAGATAGGTTTGTGTTTTGAGCCTTACCTATTCAGGGCACACTGTGGGTAACAACAGCCTTTGCCAGTATCCATACGGCCTGCACTGATAGGTGCACGCCAGTCCTAGCAGGTGGAGCATCATGTCATGCTCAGCATGTCATCCCAGACTGGCACACATTGGATCCCCTTTGACTAACTGCGATACTTCAGTCAATTATTGCACTTGATCATCTCATTGTCATATTGTGGCATGATGCTTGGTGAGGGTAGGATGTTAGTCAGGGTCCTCAGGTGTGCATATAGTACATGGTGTTACATTACTTAACACATGGCATTCATGCCTCAGGTGGTGCTGCAGGGCTGCCTCTGTCGGATCGCATATTACACTTCCCTGTACATGTTTGTGAGCAGGTCATGTCATTGTAGGCATCCATGTTATTATTTGAGTGAGTCAGAGGGGTATCATTCCCAGGGTTCCTACTGAGCCAGTGTATGTGCTATCGTTGCCTCTTTGCCAAGGCCAGGGCATACTGGGCACGCCTCCTTCTGCCTACTGGGGCAGGCTCAGGTTGTTCCTCCTCCGAGTCACGCTCTGCCTGTGATGGCCTTGGCAATGGTGGGGGCTGTTTGGCCCAGCCCTATGCTGGTCCTGCTGCAGCTGTTTTCGCAAGATCATATTATGTAGCATAGCACATACCATGACAATTTGGGTACATGTAGTTGGTGTGTACTGCAAGGCTCCACCAGATGTGTCCAGACACGGAACCGTGACTTGAGCAGCCCAAACACACGCTCTATTACATTACGTGTTTGTGCGTGTGCCTCATTATGGCGTTCCTGTTCAGGTGTGTGTGCGTTTCTGATGGGTGTCATCAGCCACGGCTCCAGTGCATAACCTGCATCCCCCACTAGGTGTCCGTGTGGGATGTCCCCATTGGCAAATGTCTGGTACAGCTGCGTCAAATGCCAGATGTGGGAATCATGGTAGCTCCCAGGACAGCCAGCACACACATTCATTATTATGCCCTGGGCATCACACATGACCTGGCAGTTGATGGAGAGGAAGCCCTTGCGGTTGATGTATGCCCTACCCCGCTCACCGGCTGGTGCTTTGATGCATATGTGCGTGCAGTCTATTGCACCCACTACCTCAGGGTATTCCGCTATTTGCTGGAAGAGGCGCATATTGCTGGCCAATACCTCACGGGCATTGGGGAAATATACATGATCACCGACATGTGCTGACATGGCATCCAGGAACTGGTGCAGTACCCTGGAGGCTGATGCCTGTGATATCCCCATCATATCACCAGTTGGTCTCTGGAAGGTACCTGTTGCTAGTATTCTTAGGCCAACACATACCTTGGTTTCCACTGGGATGGGTTCCCCTCTGTTGGTTCTGTGTGTGAGGCGTGGCCTGCACAGCTCCACTATTTGCTGCAGGAGGTCTCTGTCCACTCTATAGCTCTACTATCTCCAGCTCATGTAACCCGTGGTAGGTGACCCTGGGCCTGTACACTCTTCTCCGTCTCCTCACTGTGGGTTGTCTGGCACCATCTGCATTGTCACCACCCTCAGCAAGTCGCCTATGTCTCATTATGACAGCTATGGCAGCCCCTAACATTTCTGCTCTGAGTTCAGCTTTTTCAGTTTTCACTTCTAATAACTTAACTCCTGTCTTGCAGTGTCTCTTGAGAGAAACATCCTGCACTGCTGTTTGCAGAGTTTTAAGTGCTGGGCTGGGCTACTATTCTGCCTGTGTAATTGCCTGCTTCTAATTGTTTTCACCTGCTAGCTCCAGCAGTATTCCCTGCTAGCTTCCTACTAAATCTGTTGCTTCCTTTTTCCTCTCTGTTTCCTCAGGGAGGAGCCATGTGCAAACCAGCAGAAACACGCTCACAGTGGCTTACACGCGCGCACACATGCTTACACGGTTCAGAATCTGCTTATTCGGGTTAAAACGCGTGCACACCCGCGCAAACAGTGTTAAACATCTCCCAACACGCTCCCACATGCTCAGTCTGCCTTACACGCGCACACTGCCTTACTCGCTTCATGGCGTGCGCATGCGCATGCCAGCAAGAAACTTTGGTGTAGGCAACAGTGTACACCTTCCATTTCTTGACTTTCTCATGCTTATCTAGTGGCACACCTCTTTCCATGATATCTGTCTGACATCTGTCATGTAACTCTGACCTCCAATGAACTGCATTTCTTTCTACCATTCCCCCCTGTGATGTCACCTATCTCCTACTCTGTTCCTCCCCTTCTGTAACTCTTACACTACTCAGACTGTGCTCATTTGCTATGTGACAGTGGAATTCAGTATCCTAACACTCATTTGCATCAGATTGCCTACTAATGCTTAGTTACATCTCTTAGACTCAGCTTCCCCCTTAGCAACCACTACACGGTGGCCATGTTGGTTTTGGTCTGCTGGTCCCTGCATTGACATTCCATGTATTGCATAAAACCCACATTTGTGGGTTTATAACCTTCGTTTTTATGTTTTATACAGCGCAGCCCGTTTGCGCGGGGCTGCGCTGGGTTAAAAAAAAATTATATTTTTAATATATTTGCATCAGGTTACCTTGCCAATGGCCACATATTTGGCCATTGGCATGCTGCCTGACACATATGCACCCTTTATTTGGAGCTGACATGGCTCCATTGTGGTTTTTGCAGAAACGTACTCAGTTGTCAACTGAGTACATTTCTGCAGCTAAAACGGCTCTTACACGGGCTGTTCTGGGCTTCCTGGATCGCTAATCATCCTCATTTGCATGCTATTCGGCTGCAAGTGAGGTGATTAGCTTATCCACGCCCACTCCGTGTAAGAGCCGTTTTAGCTTGTCTCTTACACGGACTTTGGGCTGTTCCTGGATCGCGAAGGCTGCATGGAGTCTTACACTACTCTTAGACTCCGTGCAAGCCTTCATGAATCCGGCCCTATGTTTGTTGCATTATCAAATACAACCATTAGTATATTTCCCTCACGTCCTCTCCCTGACAAAATAAAGTAAGGAAATCTGACATGAGCTTCACAAATTCACATAATTTTAATAAGTGACAAGCTGAACATAGAACAATAATTCAGTCTTTACAGTTTATTTCATGAAATGTCAACATACTTTCTGCTCTAAATTTTGTTGCATTCCTTCTATGGGTTTTTTATATAATGTATTGATATGTTTTATATATATATATATATATATATATATATATATATATATATATATATATATATATATATATATATATATATATATATATATACATATATAGGTCTACTACATAAGAACGAATCGCCATAACACTGAAATTTAAATAAACGAGACTGGAACACTGAAACCACAGATGAACGAAATCTCATATCACCGTATTTCAGATATACGAAAAGCAGGAAATAGAAAATGTAATCCATCAATCAAGGCAGTAGCACTTTAAAAGGCTATGGTAGGCATGTAGCATTGTACGTCGTACCTACGTGAAACATAGAAGAGTCAGGATAGAAGGGCCAGGAGTGATCAGAAACGTGTACAAAACCGTCAGGTCCCAAAAAAGTAAGGAATTACTTGTTGTAGAAGGCTATCTCTACCACTTAGAGAGGAGTAGGAATAGTAGACGGTACTGGGGTTGCAAGTATAAAATTCCACAGAAGTGCAGAGGAAGAGCAGTAACAACTCTTGTTGCTGAGTGAGATAAACTAGAAAAAACAGTGAAACACAACCACCCCGGTGATCCTGCAGAGATTGATAGATACAAAGTGTGCCATGATATAAAAGTGAGGGCAGAATACAGTAGAGGCACCTAATGTTTATTAGTGGAGGATGCTTTGGCATCAACTTCTCTCAACACAATCCATAGTTTACCTAACAGAAAGGCACTGCTACAGCAGATTGGCAGGGTTAGGAGAAAGTTAAGTACGAAGGATGGCATTGAACCGTTAACACTTTGAGAAATACCCACTCAAAAGTGGGATATTTATACATAAAACCATGTGTGATCCAACAACTGATAGTGTGGTAATAGTGTTCACCAGCCATAATAACTTATATGATCTAAGTAGAGCAGGAATATGGCTGATGGACGGCACTTTCTTCAATAAAGTTGTTACTTGCCGCCAGCTTTATAGCATCCACAGTCTAGTGAAATATGATAGCCACAGCAAAGCTGTACCATTATTGTTCGCACTAATGTCAAAGAAATCACTTACATTTTATAATTATTTGTGGCATTGCATATTTCATATGATGTCTGAGCAACAATTTGAAGTGAATGTACGTTTCATACTCTGTGATTTTGAGGTTGCAGCAGTTAAAAGCTTATGGCTGAATGTTGCCGGTGCACAATCCAAAGGCTGCCTATTTCATTTTGGCCAGAATCTATGGAGGAAAGTCCAGTCTTTAGGTTTGGCCAGTTTATACAACACTAATCAATGTTTCCAGTTGACTGTGAAGAGCTTGGTTGCACTTGCATTTTTGCATGAAAGTGAGGTTTGTTCTGCCTATCAGATACTATGGGAGACTTTTACAACAAAATGTAGAGAACTGTTAAAATATTTTTCAGATTGGTATGTATATGGCAAGTTGCATAAGATTAACACTTGTACTGCATCTAATGTTAGGTTTCCTCCACTTTTCCCAATCAGCTTTTGGAATATCTTTGACTTAAATGATCTGTTTTTGCCACGCACACAGAACTCTGTGGAGGCGTGGCATCACTGTCTGAAATGCTTGTTAGATACCAGAGGTGCAAATTTGAATGTACTGTTATGTGCCTTGGTTAGAGATCAAGATAGAGTGGATGAACTCCATGTTAGAATGGCCACTGGGTGTCCACCCTCTCTGAAAAAGTGGAAATTTATTGCCCGTCATTTGCAATTTCAAAGGGTCCTTGCTAATAAAGAAGCGTACTCAAGTATTGAGTTTTTGAAGGCAATTTCGAAGTTGTTGAAAATGTGAAGACATGCACTTCCCCTATTGTTGTATATTGTGCAGGTTGCATATCATTATTACTTAGTTTGCTAACATTGACATACCAGCAGCAGTCAAGATGTGTACAGTATATGAGTTACTTTGGTGGATAGTATGTTTACGGTACGTATGACCAGATATACATGTTGTTGCAAGAAACGCTATGACACTAATGGATTGATTTCTCTAATGTCTCACAGATCCCTTCTACTATCTACACGTCGGGAGTATTATTGATATGTGTTGACAACGATGTTAGCATGTCATTCCTGCTGCATGTATTGAAAGGTGGAATGTTGAAGCTGTTTTATTGTATAGTTGACAGTCGTTAATGACGTATCACAGAGGTATACGTCATTTGATTGTGGTTGTATTCCGTACATTTCTGTTCAGTTTCTTATCTTGCTGACATATGCGGATGGCAGATATTTGTTCTGTACAACTTAATGGGGACTACTTGAAGAACTTGGCAGCAGCATTTATGATGATAAGCATCAGGGACTTGTTAACCATTCAGGTGTGTTTGGGATATTGCATACTACAGATAACTACATGGTAGAGTATCATACTTCACACTTCTCCAGTATGTACACTATATTTTGAGTGGTATGTGCATATACACATTATTGTGGACGTTACAGGATGTCATTCATGTTTGAGATTTACGTTGGAGTTTGGGATATGTGTGTACTTTATGTTGGATGACTTTCGTGGATGTCTTTGGTTATGGTGGATGTCGATGATTTAAGTGACGGGATTCTGGATCTCAATGATGTGCTTATGATTTTTAAACTTGGAAACCCGGATGACTTATTGGATCTGAAGAAGGCTTTAATAGCTGAAAGCGCTTATCCGTTCTTTACACAGGGTTTCTTTTTGCATTTTTTGCATTTAAATAGTGTCTTTACTGTGGATGAATATATATGTTTTCTAGTGACCTTATTGTGGTGTAATGCTCATCTGTTTTTTCTACGATGATGTGCTTGTTGGGATTCTGGGTGTCGGCGATGTGCAATTTTGTTTATCTGCGGTTTCCGTGTTCCGGTCGTTGTTAATTCATTCTTATATGTAGTATATATATATATATATATATATATGGGTCTACTTCTATTTGCTGACAGCCCATTTCACTGAAACCCATTTCGTTGACAGCTCATTTCATTGACAAAGGTTTGGCCCACCCCCCTGTTGTTTGTGGGACTTGTTGTATAGGTGGGGGTAGGGGGGGGTGGGGGGTGTTTGGGGTGTGTGTGGGCAGTCCCCCGGTCCCGATATGGTTTGTTAGAAATGTGTGCTGGTCAATCAAATGGGTCAGTGAAATGGCAAAATCAAAATTAATATAAGTAGAATTATATATATATATATATATATATATATATATATATATATATATATATATGTGTGTATATATATAGGTATATGTTGCTTGCTCTAAATCCCAAAATCTTGAACAAGAAACTCTGATAACCATAAGAGCGAAAATGCACTACCGCAAATGTGCATTATCGCCAAAGACAGTTTTTCCGAACTGTCAAAAAACAAAAGAAATACTAATAAAATCCTGCATACCTCATGTGGGGGGGCTGCACCCCCCACACCCCCCTACTTAAATATACCAACTCCAAGATCTCACTACAGAGCAATAATGGGAAATATTTCCATTGCACGCTGTATGCAGATCTCCATGCAATGCATTTGAGCTTTCACAAACTCGATCATATCGGGTCGGCCATATGAAGTTCGAGATTGTGGGAATTTGACCATTTACAGTATACCCATATTTATATATATATATATATATATATATATATATATATATATATATATATATATATATACATACACACATATATTATTTGCAAATAACTATTTTCATAGTGGTTACCACAGGAAAACTGCCTTATTAGGTGAAATGCCCAGAATCACATACATTGCAACTGAGCAATTGATGAGGGAATAAATCATACCCTGGATTACAAAGTAGGGCTCGTTACCATCTCATAGGCTTAGTTTAAGCCACACACTACCATTGGCATAATTGTTAAGGTCTTTTCCTCACATCTATAAGATATAGGGTTTGAGTCTCATCCCTGGTTATTGGCTAGCCTTGTAACAGTCTGCAGAAAACTAGTCTAGTATTTACGTATAAAGAGCAGTGTCAGTGGCACTGCAGGAAGTACACTTGCCATTGGTGCAAAACTCTGTGGGTTCTATTCCCATGCCAGATAAATGGGAAAAAAACATGTCTAGTAATCTAACAATATAATTTGAGAAGCATCCCTTTCTTCCACAACGCTTTCCTAATATCAAGACACAATTTCAAATTTTGTTAAACAATAATTCTTCACTTCTTGCTAATGAAATATGCTATAATCCCCAACAAAAAAAAAACACATCTTCAAACATACACGAACATGCAAAGATATAGAGTAATATCCATACAAAATCATATCTAATGTGAGAGGAAAGAGAAAATCAGCATTATAAGAACACAAAAGTACAAAATAACAGAATTCTGAAACAATCTAATAAACATTTGAAAGGGTTTCTTCAGCATTACAAATAATGCACGATTATGTTTTCTACAGCTGATACTTTGTGAAATATGAGGGGAAATATTTTCCCACAGCCTATAAAAAAGTAAGAATCCATCTCACGCACACACACACACACACACACACACACACACACACACACACACACACACACACACACACACACACACACACACACACACACACGTATATACATACCACAATTTTCTGGACTTAATATATAAAGAAAATGTATGTTTTCAACTATATATTTTATCAGTGTATTCCTTTAAGATGTAATGACACAATCTCCTACATTTACCTATAAATACACTCTGCCAAGTATCATTGTATTTTATCCATAATAGTTTACTATGCAGATCCACTCTATCAAGCTGTAACCTAAGAAGTACCCAGGATAAATGCATAGAGGCTAAATAGACAATAGTCCTTAACCCAGCATCTCCTTTCTTTACAAAAATAGCATTTCTATTAATAACCTATTCCCCTCAAAATGAAAAAAAAAGATATCTAAAAGAGTCTCATCTTTCTTTTTTGTAAAAGGAAAAATATATAACCTAATTTTCCAAGTAGAATAATGCTCAAATGATATATATATATGTTTTTGAAAAAGACAATTCGAAACACCTCCAGGTAACCGAAAATCATTTCTATATCAACAAGAATGCAATCCCACTTGGTCAGAAATGTCTGTTCCCCACATAAAGTTATCCTAAAACAGTAATTTTATCATGTGCAAACCAGATTTCATGTAAAGATGACGTAAAACCAAAACCAACACTGCATATTAAGGGACAATCCTACTTTTAGTAGTATAGTTTTACATTCCTGAATGGTTGTATCAATATAATAATCTGAGTAAAATCATTAGCATAAGAAAAAAAAGTTGTGGTAGAGTGAGGCAGGGTATTATTTCCCATAAATCATCCTTACAAGATCTAGAATATCGCTGTCCAACAGTACATATAGGACAAGTGTTTAAGGCCTAGGATCCTCTTCGTGAGTTACTTTTACGGCCTCTCCAGTTGTTGCAGGAGTCTAGTGAGGTAGATGCCAAATGGGGCACTGTACTCAATGATTGGCCTAATGAGGAAAGAGTAGAAGGAGACAATGACCTCTTTCTTCCTGGATGCAAAACCCTTTGTAATAAGATGTGCCACATAGAAGGACTTTCTGACCACAGTGGCAATGTGGTGGTCAAAAGAGAGGTTGCTGTCAACCTGTGTTCCCAGATCTCTCATAACACCTTCTGTGTTCAGTGGACTACCAGCTATGTGGTAATTCATGGGAAACAGGTTTTTCCCAAAGGGGATGATGACACATTTTTTGGCATTGAGCTTAAGGCCATGGCTCTGACACCAGTCATTGGTCTCAGTGAGACCTTTCTGTAGGATGTCAACATCACTTGGGGAGTTAATTACAGCTCCCAACTTGTAATTGTCTGTGAACTTTGTCAGCCAGAGTCCCTTCGTATTGGCCTGGACTTCAGAGAAGTAGATACCAAATAGGAGAGGACCCAGGACTCTACCCTGTGGGACTCCACTCATGACTGGTTGGCAGTCTGACTTGGAGTCAGCTACATTCACACTGTGGGTTCTATCTGTGAGCCATTTTGCAACCCACCTGGTGATATAGGGGTTGATGCCTAGCTTAGTGAGTTTTTCTATGATTCTTGAGTGGGGATTGGTATCAAAGGACTTGGCCAGATCAAGGGAGGCTGTAAGAACCACCTTGCCTTCATCCACAGCTCTGATGACTGACTCAAAGAAATTGACCAAGTTGAGCAGGCATGATCTACCCTTCACAAAACCAAACTGTGTGAGATCCAGAGTTTGGAGATTCCCTATATCCTTGTTTATTAGATCCATGATGATGCGTTCCATAGCTTTGCATATCAGACTTGCCAGGCTAATGGGGTGATAAATCCCAGGGTCTGTAGTCACTCCTCCTTTGTGGAGAGGGATGACTGTAGCCATGTCCCATTTGGTAGGAACAAAGCCTGAGGTGAGGCTGTGATTGAACAAGGCATACAGGTGAGGAGCCAGTTCTCTCTGTTGTTCATGTAGAACACAGCCAGGGATATTGTCAGGTCCCATAGAAGCTGTATTCTTGGCCTTGGACAGTGCTGTTTTAACCTGTGCAGCAGTAATACTGGGTGTCTGGCAATCTACTGGTATTGTGATTGGTCCTTTGGGGGGTGAGAGGGGTACAGTTGGCACTGAATCTGTCGGCAAGTATATTGGCAATATCTGTTGGCTTGGTATAGTAGGTACCATTGTGCAGTAACTCAGAGCAAATTTGAGTATTGCCATGGAGATTCTTTACATAACTATATCAGGCCTTGTGGTTGTCTTTACTATCTGCTGCAATTCTGTTTTCATAGCTAACTTTAGAGGATTTGATGAGGGATATCAACTTTTTGTTGAGTCTGATAAGGGAGTTTTTCCAGTCTTGGGACTTCACCTTATTCCGCAACAGTTTCCTCCTTCTGTTGTAGAGTGTGTTTATGGCAGGGGACCACCAGATTGGCTTCCTTTTTTTGGAGGAGAGTGTCTTGGTTCTGTTGGGAATGGTGAGATCCATGCATTTGTGTATGTGTTCGTTCAGTGCATTGGTGTATGATTCTGTGGTCATGCAACTATTCTCCATTTGCATGGGTGCCGTTAAGTTAGCCACCTCTGATTTTAGGACCCCAAAGTTAGCTTTGGAGAAGTTTTTCATGATGGTTACCTTTGCTGGGGGGGGGGGGGGTGGTTGTAGGGATGTGGATTTCCAAGGTGATTAGTTTGTGGTCGGATTAAACCAGGGAGGAGTTGACTATTGATGTAGAACAATGGTCGCCCAAGTTAGTAATGACCAGGAAAAGGATGTTGCTACCTCTAATGGGGGTAAGAATGAGCTGGTCCAGAGCACTGGAATTAACAAATTCCAGGACATGTTGGGCAAATGTATTGGTACATGAGTAGTCTTCCCAGTTAATAGTGTTAGGTTGGACCCTAATATTCTCCATGGTGCTTAGGAATGTGGAGTGTCAGTCTTGGGACATGGTCGGGGACCTATGGTAGGCTACAACCTGAATTGCTGTCTTACCCAATGTTAGCTGCACTTGAAGTATCTTTGATGCATTATGTTGGGCCACCAGTCAGGAGGTGTGCATTCTTTATGAATATGGAAACACCACCGCCTTTGGAGCTTTGTTCCAAGTCCTGCAGCCGAACGGTGTGGAATGAGTTATAGCCTGGTAGTGCAGGGGTTCTTTCTGCTGCCTTGAACCAGGTCTCTGTTACAGCACAAATGTCGATGTTATCCATTTTAAAGAGTGCTTCAAGCAAGTGCATTTTGAGATTTAGACTTCTAGCATTGAGCAGCATGACCCTCAGATTGCATTTGTTTGTAGCTGTTACGGTGGTAATTTGGTCTTTGGAACACTGCCTAAAAAAGGCACTATAGGGGTGGCAAGAGTCTTGGCCAGTATGTGGAAGCCCAGGGGTGACATCTCTGGCAAAGCATCGAGATCTGTCAGTCATGTCATCCCAGGCAGACAGATACTGGATCCCCTTAGAATGACACCAGAAACTTAGCCAATTGTTGAAATCAATCATTTTCTGCTTGTACTGTGGTATCATTCTGGGTGATGGCAGGATCCTGCTCAGGGCTAGGGTCATACCTGCCTGGGCTACATAATCTGAGAGCTCCTCCATGTCTCTTTTCGTGTAGTCCAGGGAGGTACATCTCTGGTCATTCACACCCACATGTACAATGACACAGTCAGATTTGTACCTGTTGTTGAGGGACCTGAGTTTGTGCATTATGTGGCAGATCCTGGCACCTGACAGGCAACTGACTGTTACTTTCTCCTTATTCAACCTAGTGAGTGGGACATCAGTGTGCCTCACTATCAAGTCATCTATGACTAGTGTGTTGGGCATGCTATTTTGCCTCAGGGGCTTTGTGAGTGCCACACTGTTTAGGAGAGTTATGTGTTTCATGATTAGTATTGTGTTGTGGTGGTCGAGTGAGTTTCTGCCTTGGAGACCTCTGCTCTTTGGGTAGATTTCTATTGAGAGCCTCCACAAAAGTGGGTGTGTGGTTTGTGTTTTTATGTGAAGGCAGTGCTGATGTGTGTTCTGCAGAGCTATGTGGTCCATGTGGTGTGGTGCAAGTGTTGACTTTCTCTTCATGACCAGCTATTCCAGTTTTGGGTGGAGAGTGCATGGCTTCCAGTTTGGATATATAAGTGCATCTTTCACAAATATGGGTGTTGGGAGGTAAGAGGAGAGGGTTGTTGGTGTACATGAGGCAGTTGCTACATTGCCTCTGGATGCCCGAGTTCACCAGGTTAATAAGATAAAGCACAGTGAACTGACCTTTAGACATGCCTGGAGGGGTGGGCAATAATAATAAGTACTGGAGCTGTTTCCTTGTAGAACGTATTGTATTCCATGTGTGTGTGTTCTATTGTCACTGCAGTCTAGTATAACACTGTAACAGTGCCAGAATGCTAGAGGAATGTCCTGTAAGTTTTATTGCACAAGTCATAGTATGCTTCCAGGTGATCTCCAGGCAAGTATCAGTCACCCTGTAGTCAGCAGTGACTCAGTAGCTTAGTTTGCTAAATCTCTTGTACACAGTACATTTAGCCACACACAGTCCTGGGTTTGAATCCAGTGCTATATTGTGCATTTTCAGTGTCAGTCACATACTGCTCACTTTTTCTCTCTCCCCAACAACACAAGAATGTTATGGGTGAGTTAGCCCATATGATTTGCAGATATTGTGTTTAGATCTCACTGAATGTTACACTCAATAGCAAGAATGTGTTCATCAGCACTGTTTATTCAGAAATAAAGCTGTGTAATCCCAGTATGGCTGTTTCTCTTGCATACCTGTACTATGCTGCTGCAGTCAATTATTAAATTATTTGCAGATGTCCCCTGCATTTCCAACTAGTGGGTTCTACTCCCATGCCTACCAACTAAGCCATGATGGCTGTTTAAATACTGTACACAAAAATGCCTCTCAAGTGTCACGGCTTCTCATAATGTAATTAAAACTGACAAATCCATCTGTCACATGTTTACCAGATAAATTATTACCTGGAATGCAAGGTATTACCAAATCCGTTTACAGAGCACAATGGCAGTTATATAAGTCCACATTATGTAAAACCATTCTGTGTAGTTCAGTACCTGCATTTGTTAGTGCTTGGCCCTTATTGTCCAATGCTATCAAGTTGAGAGGTATGTATGTGCTACAACAGCTATAGCAGAATTGTAGTCACTGTAATCACAACTGTCACTACACACCTGTAGAAGTATGACCAGGATTGTCAGGGATATCATCTGTAATGTCACTAATGGAGTGTTTTTCTCTCTCTCCCCCCACCCCTTATCTTCATTTATTCATCATTGTAATATATTATTATGAGTTAATATTAACATAATTTGTTAAACTACAGTAGCTATATTTTGGAAAATGTGGTTGATTATTGTTATATTTTATTATGATTCAATATTAACATATTTTGTTAAACTAACCGATTTGCTGGCCTTATGGTATACTTCATACTGGCATGCTGTTACTATACTAACTGTTATGTTACTTAATGTTTTGCTGCACATAATATACATTGATATGTATTTGGATTAATAAATATGATGTTCCATTCTGTTAATACTAACAATGGTTTAGTTGTTACTAGCCATAACTTACTGCTTTACCTCATTTACCAGAGCATGTCAAAGTAGGCTGGTTCTGGCTGATCCCACTACCTTGCCTCAACCAGCCGTGACACTGGGTCCCAGCACATCTGGGACCCAGACCGGTGGTATTCACTCTGCTGTCCCTGCACTACACACTGTGTTGGGTAGTACCACCCCAGGGGACAGGCCACGTCCCCCTCTGGGAGTGGTGACTGAGGGAGAGTAGTCACCTGGGATGAGCTACCGGTCCTAGTGCACAGGATAGTCCACTCTGGCTATGACCATTGCCTGCACCAGATTGAGGGCATTCTGGCCAACCTGGTGGGCTAGCTTCACCCTTGTGCCCAGCCTCCAGCACAAGCACCCTAGGGGCAGTGAAGAAGCAGTGCCGACAGTCCAGTGGGTGGGGACGTGAGTCATGCTGCTGCCATCTGGAGGCACATGGGACTCAGATTCCAAAACACCCTCCCTATCCAAGGTGTTCACCCCCTCATATGTCACTCACCATCCCTGTCTGCTGCCTTGTCTGTCTTGTCTGTTTGCAAGTGCATTCTCACCTACACATTTTACCTCCCCCACACATACCTATGTCCCTTCCCCAACATTCCATTCTCACCTTAAATAAAAAAAAAAAAATGGGCACCTGTTCCAAAAAAAAAAAATATCATCTCATGCATAGTTCTCCATTTCACACGTGTCCACTGGACACACGTAATTTGGTCCAATTGAATTGACAACACATTTATGTTGTCATCACTACTCTCTCTGGGGGTGACAGTCCAAAGTCAGATACAAATGTATAAAGTGCACAGTTGTTGCTGTTGAAGAAATGGATAGCTATAGTTCTTTCCTACATCCTTCCTGCACATCCCTACTAACCTTTCACTATGTTTCTCCCCCTCCTTGGCCCCATTTCACCACTTTCATATCACTCCTTTTTTCTTTATATTTTTTAGCACAGAGCTGTGCGACTCACCATGTCATGGAGCTTTTCTAAGCTCTGCTAAATAGAGCTATAATGACTATATGTGTTTCTAACATTGTAAGACACATGTACAAAATAAACACCTCTGCCATGTTTCGAACCCAAGCCCATCACACTTGCAGGGCGCTGCATTAACCCACCACCTCACACAACTTTTACTTAAAACAGGTGGTTTAAACAAAGCATAATAATTGCCAATTGCAGTCATTAGGCATGTTTCAGCAGAGCTGCACATGGCACAGCGCCACACAAATTGGAATAAAAAGTAATGGAATAAATGGGATTGTACTTTGGACTCTGGTGCAATAGTACACCACTAGGCAGCCAAATACATGATTATGGATACAAGTGAGGCCTGTGATAGCAGGTAAATGTGCCCATTTATCAGTAACATGTAGAAAGACACCTGCCAAGGCATCAGTGGCAAAATACATGTACAACTGGGACCCTGGTGCAGAAATACAGCCATATAAAGCCATGCACATATTGATGGATGTGAAAAATGTTTGTCACAGCCTGTATGTGTGCCCATATGTCTTCCAAATGCATCTGCTCTAGTGTAGTAGTGACTCAGTAGCTCAGTCTGTTAAATGCCTTGCATATAGTCCATTTTGCCACTCACAGTCCTGGGTTCAAAGCCAGTGTTGTGTTGCATTTCAAGTACATTATTGTGAAGACAGCAATTAATGAATTACTCATGCACTCTTTATCCACACAAAGCATTGCAAGTGTATTAACTATTTTTCAGTGCTGGAAGGCACAAGCCTGCAGGTAGGGACACACTTCACATATCTGTATAGCATAAGTATATGTTGCCTAGTACTCTGTTACTGACACAGTTGCCTAACATATGTTCCATAAACAACTGCCATACTTGTAAACACATGCCATACTTGGAGTGTAAAGGTACCCCCACCCTGGCTCTGCCACTACAACAAGGCTGATGCAGTTGTTACAAGCACACCTAAGCTTGTCGTGCTCCAAAGTGTTCACATCCTTTGCCTATGTCTATTACCTGCAGCATCAGCTGCAGCTTGGGCTGCACACAGCTCTATTTAAAGGCTTCTGTGACAGGAAGACCTACCCTCTACAGCAATGTAGTCTCCTCGACCCATTACTGTCCATCTCAACAGCTAAGAAAGGGGTCCTGGTCTACATGAAGCCCTTATATATTGTATTGTGGTTGCAGTCATGGCCTAATGATAGTGCAATTCAGCTGTCTAGGCTGCAATTAGCATATCAGAGTCACAGATTGGTTTACAGGCAATTACCTGCTAATGAGTATGCCTTTGTAAAACTTTACCAGACACACATTTCAACAGAAGAGTACTGCACTCTAGCAGGTATGTAACTGTTTTTTGTGTATAACAGGATTCAGATGGGAGGATAGAGGTATGGAGAAAAGAGATTACAGCAGTAAGCTGGTCATAGACCTGTGGTAATGACATGTCAGTGATACCCTGCTGAATTATACCTACTGGGGACATATATATATATATATATATATATATATATATATATATATATATATATATATATATATATATATATATATATGACATTTGTGTTGTTTGTTGGTGTTGTTGGACTGTCCCTATATAGTGGTTGTTATAGCACACTGCTATTTGTCTGGCACTGCTTCTATGACATATTATTGTGTGGTTGGCCTTAGGGGACTCACCACAGTGGACTGGAGTGTTGAGTGTATGATCATACAGCTGAAGCTGTCTTGGCAAACAGGGAAATACCTCAGTGATGGTACTATCTTGGTTGTATCCACACATGTAGTATGTTGTCACACTGTGGGTTATGACATGTGTGAGCAAGCAGTGGTTAGTGCTGGCCATTTTGTACTTGCTGTATTTGTACATAGTGGATGTTCATGTATATCATCCCGTAATGTGTTTCCCTTTTGCTGTCATTCTGGACTAATGTGCCATCTCAGATGCTGAAATGAAGTGATATTTGAAGGACTCCGGCAGAATCACCACATACTCCTATCCAGGGTAGGCATAACAGAGAACAGCTGGTTGCATTTTGGGAAGACTTTGTCTGGGAGGTGAATGCCTGTGGCCACCAGGACAAGACATATGAGCAGGTTTGACAATGCGCTACCGACATTGTGAATGTTGCATGACGAAGGGCAGCTGATGTAGCCAGGGACTGTGCCATCACCGGTGGAAGGCCTACAGTAGAACAACCACTCACAGCCACTGAGGAATTCCTTGCAAAACTAGGGACACATGACAGCTCCCAAGCAACCATTACACCATACATCATGGTGGGTGCCACAGTGTCCACAGCAGAGGTGTTTGCAGGTAAGATTATTGTGATCACCATTGTAATACTGTAGCAGTCATTCTGTCAGGCTGTACATACCTTTACATGGGTGTCAGGTCTAAGTGCTTTGGCAGAGTGGGTTTAAGCTCCGTTGTACACTCATACTCAATATGTCACAAATACATTGAGTAACACAGTAGCTACTGTAAATGTGAGATATATGTAGGTATTACCTTGTTGTGCTGCAATATGCAGTGGTACTAAAATTACCTTACCATCAGGTGTTGCCTCAGGCTGTGGTCCTGCTCCTGGTAAACTTGATACTGTATTGTTATGGAACATATCTATGCTGTGAAAGTTGAGGGCCAGAATAATGCCCTATGTACAATTAATGCTGAGTGTACCCAGAGTAGAACGTTGGTGTGTTCCAGTCTGGAACATGTACCTAAGGTTCCTAGAGTGGTCAATCACAGCACTGCAGTTGAACAAACAGAAACTATTGTGCAGTTATAGTTAAGAGTGAATATTCCTCCTGGGTTACATGAGGCAAATAATCCAACATGCGTTCTAAACACAGAAATGTTGATGGTACATACCTTAGGCACTGAAGCATATATATTTATATATTTGTTAAGATAGGTATACTGGGTGTTAAGTGTTGTTTTATCAAGTACAGTGTCATATTTCTTAACTAAAAGGTATATTATACTGACCAAGTTTCACGTGATTTACCTGATGTGCTTGTTATAAAGGGCTTGAGAGGAATGTGTATTTTGGTGTGTCTGTTATGCATGACAATGGAGATGAGAAGATGTGAGACTGGTAATGCAGTTGTGGATCCCCATTATTATGAGTCTTTGTGGAGTTTCCATACATAATAGTGCAGGTAGTAATGTACTGCTTTTGCCTTGGTTCCCACAGGTGACCAAGGAGGATGGGAACTCTCCCCCACACAACCTGATGTCAGTGTCTCTTCAGACTCTGATGATGATGGCGGCCACAGTGAGGCACAGGTGGGGTTGTTGGGGGCTGAATCTGTCCCAGAGGTTGACATCCCTCTTCTGCCCCCATTGTACCTGCACACAGTCCGTATGCCCACACATAACCAGTCCCCTGAGGCCACATATATTGGACAGTCATAGGGTGGCAACATTGAATAGGACAGTGTGGCATCTATGGCTTCAGTGAGTGTAGACACTGTCCATAATCAGAGAGCTGGTGAGGTCCCACACAGGTGAATTGACAGGGGTGCTTGTAGAAGGACTGCTGTCCATCCACCACCTATTGCAGGTGTTACATCACGGGTCACTTGGCACATGTTTTGGGCTATCATGGAGGCACAGGCAAGTTCTGAATGGAACACCAGATGTATGCTTAGGGTTATGGATGCAGCACAGTCTGACTTCCATGACTGCCTCCACCATATTGGGGACACCTTGGATAAGTTCACTGATGCAGTGGACAGATGGTGGGCTGAAACAGTATCTGTCTTGGACTGCATATTGTCTGTGCTGGAACGTGTGGTTGGAGTAGGGCATCAGACCCATGGAGGTGGGTCAGCAGCACCATCTACTGAGACTCTAGGTGGCCATGCACAGTTACGCTCCTAAAAGTAGCAGTACACCCAGTGCTACAGAGGGGGGTGTGCTGTCCACACCACATTATGGCAGGTCATGGGCTCATAGTCCTGGGTGGCCCTGTGAGGGACATGGTCCCAGCAGACAGCAGTCACTGTCAGGTACTAGCACTGCATTTGGCCATGGACAAGGTGCTGCCAGTGCAACTCCTGGTAGAGCCAGTTCCCGTGTGCAGGGCTGGAGATGATGAACTCTCAGCTCCACCATGTGTAGTCCAAAGTTGCTCAACATACACATGTGTAGGGCTAGCACTGAGCTTGACTGTGTACATGCACACAATCACACACCATTGTCACATGCAGGGCACCTATAGACACACACAGAACCTCTCCATGGTCCATCTAACCTGCTCCCCTTCCTGACTCACACACATGCTGTCAACAATTTGGGCCAGTGTAGATCTCCAGTAACCTCACACCACACCCTGTGCATGTGATGATTCCTGTACCACATCTCTGTCATCCTTCCCTTCTCTATAGGGACATGAAGCTATGTGTCTGATGCACAGGGTGACTATATTACTTGATGTGTACATGTGTCCTGCAGACTTGTGTTGCCATGCCTCTTGTAGTAGTCAACAACATATACTGTATGCTGGCATGTGTCATGAGTACACAACATACATTTGTGTAACTTATGTTGTATAGGCAGTATTGTTACACAATGACAGGTATGTCATGGACCTGTGTGTGTTTCTATTCTAGGAATCTGAGGGGATAACGTATGGACACACAATGGCAGTAAGGTGGCACAGGATGGTGAGGCAGCACAGCAGAAATATGACATCAGCAAGGTACAGCAGTATATGTGCATGTATCCATAGGTTCATATGTGTATGACAGTCTAACAAGGACATTGGCAGCAGTGAGCATACCCCTGCATTCATAAGTTGTGATAAGCTCCACTACCCTTGATACATGTCACCTGTGTTTTAAGAACTTGCACATCTACAAGCTTTGGTGAAGCAGTGTACCATCTACAGATATCCTGTGTCCAGTTCAGACAGTTGGCCAACATCAGTTATGATTGTTATGTTGTGATGTTGTGTAGACACAGTATGTGACACCTGTCACCACTCACACAAATCAGGACTGGTACACATAGTGTAGTGACATGTTTAACCCCAAAGGATAGGCCCAAATAGCTGCTGACCAGAGATGTCATGATGCTACATATGATGGGTCTGTACCCATAGCTAACCTGTACTCCCAAACTGTCTGCATCATGTACACTCCCTAGTCCCCACCACGTGACACATGACAGACCTACAACCTGTCCCGTACCTGCAATATTGATACAGCAGTTCATAACAGACCTCACAATAGAAGGTGCACAGAATTTATTGCACATACTAACATTCCAGGCTGACACCCACCTGTGATCTGACATGGGTTAGTAACACCATTGGGTAGCCCTTGCATTCATACAGACACCACTATCTGCACACCAGCTGAGTGGACTACAGCACCTGTTCCACCCTTGCACAGAGGTGGTGCATCCACTGAGCAACATAACTATATGATTCTTTGAGTAACTATCCATAACTGTATGCCTGTAGGGGCAATCATCACGGAGCTGCTCAGCACAAAAATCTGTGGTGCACACAAGGTTGAGTGTATACACTTTGGATGTGTGACAAGGGGTGCATGACTGTAACACTTGGTGAAAATTCCCGAGGCAGTCAGCAGGGACATGGGTGAAGTTACATCAGGCCGTACAATCCCAAGACTGAGCTAAGCCTTCTGACAATACCACCCATTTAGGCAACATGTGCAAAGTACCCACATCGGCATCCATGATACTGTCATTGTAGGGCTCAGTACATGGCCCATTGGTGGCAGATTTATGCAAAATGGGGACATTCAAGTACAGTAGCTGATCTGTAAGCAGCAGTGCTCAACAGGGTGTAGTCCTGGGTCCTCTACTGCTTGGACTGGATGTCATCACAATACTTGCAAGTACTGAATGACTGTGGCTAACACTGTTAGCTGATGCCTGCCAATTGTGAACATAGAGTGATCATAGAGTATCTGTATCATGTCAGTATCCTGCAGGAGGGTATTGCAAACACATGCCTGGTGACATACTAATGGCCATAATCACTCAGCGAATATATGTGTAGTATTCTTACCATCAGGTAGACCTATGTCCCCAGTTAATAGCATGTCAGTGCAAACATGTGATGTACATACTCAGGGTTGAAATGTGGGCACACAGACCTGGCCACACAGGTGTACACCTAATGTGCCTCAGATCACCATGTATCTACAGGGGTATGGCAGGACTTATATGGCACAGTTGAGGCCACTGTCACCAGTAGGTGATGTACTCATAGCCTCCACATACACTTCACTCAGCGTGCCAATATCTGACTCCAGCAGCCATTTGTTGATTTACCTTACAAAGCTGTACTGGCATTTGCACACAACAGCATGGTCCCTCAGAAGACCACTACACATCTTCAGTATGTGCTCCCTGCTGTTCATCTACAATGGGTGTCATTGCCACCTGTGGCATATAGTCTACTCATAGGTGATCTGTGCCTTGCATACAGGGCAAGGTGTGGCCCTGCTGGAGTTCATATGGTGTCTATCTGTAGGAAGCATAGTAGATGGATAGTTCACTCAACTGACATTAACCTGCTATATGATGTAAGTATTATATGCATGTGGGAGACATTTGCCTAACAGACATTATCAGACCCTTGAAACAGACCATGCACAATGGTACACAGAGTACCTCAGTGCACCTCAGCACATGCCATATATTTGATTGGCTTTGCGGCTATCATCTCAACACATGGCATCTGCCTGAGTCCCTCTTGGAATGGGACAATATGTGCTGATCCTGTACCGATTCTAAGAGCTGAATGGCCATTATGCTAGTTAGGTTCACATGTCCTAGAGCTCCATTACATGATGTATAATACTGTACCAGCCTCACATACAAACATGGCCCCATTCAGGCTAGCACCACTACCACTCACTACATACATGACATGCCAAGGTACATAAGTAGTGGCAGTTGGCTGTACATACATTAAAACACTTACATATGTAGTGGTACACACTACTGATCACAGTACCCGATGCACGCAGCACACCGCATGTCTGCTGGTACAATCCGTTTAGAATATATAATGCTTGTTGATATCAGCAAGCCTTGTTGTGGTCAGTCATTTGGGGGGGGCATCACTCACTACATATAAAATAATGCAAAACCCTAACAATGTCCACATTACAAAGGTTATGATACTTATGCCATATGCATATACATAAACACCTGATGATCTGGAGTGAGATTAGAACCCCTACTTATCGAGTGTTATACACTAGAGACCTCAGTACGTATCCCATGGACCACAGCTTACTTCTGATATTGCACTGTCAGCTGGTAAGGTGACTAACATCATCAGGCCTTGTAGAAGAGAACAGTTTGGAGACTAGCAGCAAGTTATAGGCCCAAAAGGTGCATAACCAATGCAGGTGGATAGCCCATGAGGACATGTCTGTTGTTTTTCAGGGGTGTGTACACACACACACACACACACACACACACACACACACACACACACACACACACACACACACACACACACACACACACACACACCAAGGGGACTGGCGTGAGATTAGAATACCTACTTATCTAGTCTTATACACTACAGAGCAAAGTACTTATCACATGCACCACAGCTTATGTTGGTTGTAGATGTGATTGCAGGCCCAGTACTTGTGCATTACACAAACTAGGCTTGTGTTGAACAGCATCTGTGGCCTGCAGAGTGATATTGCTTCATACTGTTATCTGCATCTAGTATCCTAGAGGTGAGATAATTGTTGTTATCCTAGCTATGTGTGTACAGTTACCAGTATGGCCTTATGTGGCTGTTTGCAGTTAGTTAGGCGAAATTGTGGGCAGGGACACATATTTCTGTATATAACAGGGATGTATATACAAATGTAGCCATGTGTGTATATGACATGTATATGTGTTATGTAGATATATAAGTAGAGTCTATGTGTCATTTTAATATATATAGCTATACATATCAGATTATATCTCTCTGACACTATATATTGATAGAGATACTATGCATGTGGGAGAGAGAAACTGACAGACAGATATGTATACATATATGTCTGCATGTATAGACAATTATACATAACAGGTCATTTCACTGATAGGGCAACGTAAGTGCGCTCATTTTTCCTGTGTGTGACTCCAGGTCACGCCTACCTGTACTCCAGTCCAGGACTTTGTGTGTTACAGACATTAACATCCACCCCTGTTTCTTCAGCACTGCACTTTACTCAACAGGTCCACAGCATTCCCTCTTATGTAGTTAACATGTGACTGAGGTTGGTAATGTTACACCACCAACAGACTGACAGTCAGCATACCTCTCAACTCACCTGATTTCCACAGAATGTCCAGAGTTGTGCCTCATATATTTGATCTGTTCCTCATACTTTTGTGGTCTTCCATTGCTTTATTGAATGTTGACATCAATACATTCTACTAACTACAGACAAATAGTTGTGTTTCAGACTTTACATCCTTCAGAAAATATGTGATAATGTAACAACTTTTATTACATCAACTGTCTAGGTCTATGTGACCATTGTTTCAATTCTGTCCCTATGTTTGGGACTTTGTCCCCTCAATCTTTCTGGCTTTGTCCAGATTTCTTGGACTAAGAGGTTGAGTGATATGACATTCTGTGAAAACACCAACATAGTACCACCTCACATGCAAAAGATGTGAGTAATTCCAGATTAGAACCATCAACACCATCAGCCATGTCCACTAGTCCACTGAGCCACACAGGTCACTAGACAAGCAGGAGTCATTCATCATACAATCAACAGCATACATATGTACAATGTTATCCTGCATGAAGAGAGACATAAAATGTGTGAGTGATAGCTGTGTTACAGCCCTGTGATTGCCTAGTCCACTGTTATACCATAGCTGAATTTCTGTTAATGTGGTTATAATTGTACACTGCTGTGTTGGGGGTGGGGGAAAATAGCACTTGGTCAGCTTGGGTAGTCCAAGTATCATGTGTGCCCACTGCTTAATATCTCCCTTGAATGCTGTCATGAATATTCCAACCATGAGGCCTAGTGAATATTGAAAAACACATACTATTGGACTGAGTATCTGTAGTTCCATGTGGATGTTAAATCTGACCACATTGCCCACTATATTTCCTTGCATACCAACAGCAGATCTATACATACAATGCCTTATTATAGTAATCCTTACAATCAGTGTGCAGGTTAGAGACTTATCTTGTGAACGCAGCAGTTGACAGAACTATAGTCCAGGGCTGACTCTGTGTGATGCAAACAGTACTCCGCCAATACATGGATAGGTACAGGTTATGTGGGTTGCCTGGCATCAGCTATTTTAACATATGTATATGTGAAGGAGTGAGGCGTCAGTCCCTAGGGCCCTAGGTTGTCAGTGAATGTACTATACGTTGTCTCTTAGCCAATGCCAGGGTATAATGGGCATGCCTATGTCTGCCTACAAGGACATCATCAGGAGTCACCTCTTCTGAGTTCTACTGTGAGTGTGGCTGTGGTGACATAGGCACTAGTGGGGGGCTGTGTATCTCTTTCCTTTGTTGATCCTGCTGCAACTGCTTCTACAGAATCATATTGTGTAGCATGGCACAAACTGTGAACATATGTTCACATGCGGCTGGAGAGTACTGTAGGGCTGCACCAGATATATTCAAGCACCGGAACCATGACTTCAGCAACCCAAACACATGGTCTAAGATGTTCCTAGTTTCTGTGTGTGCCTCATTATGGTGTTCTTCAGGGTGTGTGTGTGTGTGTGTGTGTGTGTGTGTGTGTGTGTGTGTGTGTGCATTTCTGATGTGTGGCATCATTCATGGTTCCAGTGCATAGCCAGCTTCCCCCAGTAAATGGGTGTGTGGGATGTTCCCTCTAGCAAACATCTGATACAGCTGTGATGCATGCCAGATATGGGAGTTGTGATAGGTGCCAGCACACACATTCATTATAATGTCCTGGGCATTGCACACAACCTGGCAGTTGATGGAGTAGTACCCCTTGTGGTTGATGTAAATTCTACCCTCCTCACCGGGTGGTGCCTTGATGTGTACATGGGTGCAATCTATGGCACCCAGTACCTCAGGGTAGTGTGCTACATGGTAGAAGTGTTGCATATTGCTGGCCCTCACCTCAGGGGTGAGGAGAAAATAAATGTGCTCACTGGCATGTGGTAACATCGCATTCAGGAAATGGTGGAATACCCTGGATGCTGATGCCTGTGAGACCCCCATCATGTCCCCAGTTGGTCTTTGGAAGGTACCCATGGCTATTATCCTAAGGGCTACACATACCTTTGTTTCCAATGGGATGGGTTCCCCTGGGTTGGCGCTGGGTCTGAGTTGAGGGTGGCAGAGCTTAGTGAGTTCTTGTAGTATGTCCCTGTCCACTCTGTAACTCTCTAAAATCTCCAGCTCATGTAGCTCCTGGAAGGTTACCCTGGGCCACAACAGTCTTCTTTTTCTCTGCCTAGGCCTATTGTCAGCGGCAGCAGCATTGCCTTCAGCATCTAACACATACAGATGTAGCAGACCCGTAGGAGCCTCTAGCATTCTTTCAGTTAAAATTCCCAAGTCTGCACTCCAATGGTGCAGAGTATGGGGGGAAATCAGATTGTAGGGTGTATGCATACTTTATAATGCTCTACTGTAGGTGGTGCCTGCATGATTGGCTATCTATGATGCATTGCACCTGCCTAGTATAGCATTAACTTCAGTTAATGGCCCTAGTTTAAGTTAAACAAGGATCAAGAGTAATTAATACATCATTGTCCTTTTAGATACTCTCACCACAACACAGCATTGCTTAAACATGGGAAAACACACACCCTGTAGCTAAACAAAGCTTAGAAATCAGTGTACACCCCTCAGACTTCCACACTCAGGACAGTGGTGTGCCTCACAAACACAGAGAAAACGTGTGCATCTTAGTTAAACAAAGCTTAGAAATCAGTTTACAGCCCCCCAGACTTGCACGCTCAGCACAGGGACACGACGTGCAAACAGGAGCAGCTGTGCTCTAATCAGCTCAGCAGTTAGTGGACACACCCTCTCTTGATGTCAGCTGCCTCTTCTGTAGACACCAACATGGTTCTCATCCTACA
>NC_056743.1:731405518-731433018 GCF_019279795.1 Protopterus annectens
CTGTGCCTCTGTCTAACAGTGACACAGAAGTGATAGCCGGGGTAAACCTACGATCTCCCATCCACTCATCAAGATTCCTCTTGAAGAGAGTCAATGTGGGACTCTGCCTAACCTGGACTGGGATTTTATTCCAGAGTGAAGGGAGCCTCTGGGTTATGAATCTGTCCCTCCAGCATGTCCTATTTATTTCAGTGCTGAGGTTCAAGTCTCTCGAGCGTGTAGCTCGATGGGATTTGGATTTTCTGAGGTGCAGCATGTCCATTAATTCCGGGTTGGACATGGCTTTTTACGTCAGGCACAGATCGCCTCTGAGCAGGCGGTATGCCACTGAGTAGAGCTGGAGTTTTTTTAACTGGGCAGCATATGGCATCTGTTTGAGCCCTTTGATCCTCTTGGTGAGGTACTTTTGGGGTCTTTCCAGTTGCTGCAGGTGTCTGGTAAGGTACATCCCAAAAGGGCATTGTACTCAATTATGGGCCTGATGAGGGATGAGTAAAGAGGCACGATGACCTCCCCTGTTCTAGATGTGAATCCCTTCATGATTAGGTGGGCTATATAAAATGTTTTTCTAACCATTTTGGCCACGTGGTTGTCAAATGAGAGATTGCTATCAACTTGGGTCCCCAAGTCCCTAATGACTTCTTCTGTACTTAATGGATTACCACCTATGTGGTAATTTATGGGCACTTTGTTTTTGCCAAAGGGGGTGACTATATACTTTTTGGCGTTTAGCTTGAGGCCATGGCTCTGGCACCAGTTGTCTGTTTCTATGAGGCCCTTTTGGAGGATATTTGTGTCTGCTGGAGAGTTGATTATGGCGCCCAGTTTGCAGTCATCTGCAAACTTGGTCAGCCACAGTCCTTCCGTGTTCGCCTCTACCACCGAGAAATATATACCGAATAAGAGAGGTCCCAGGACTGAGCCCTGTGGGATGCCACTTGTAACTGGTTTGGAGTCTGACATGGCTCCAGCAATTCTAACCATGTGGGTTCTGTCCTTGAGCCAGTTTGCAACCCATCTAGTGAAATAGGGGTTTATATTTAAGCTGGTGAGCTTATCTATAATGCCCGAGTGGGGTATTGTATCGAAGGCTTTTGCGAGGTCCAGGTAGGCTGTGTGGACCACCTTCCCCTCATCAATGGCCTTGGTGACTGTTTCAAAGAAATCGACCAGGTTTAAGAGGCAGGATCTGCCCTTAACAAAGCCAAACTGGGTAGGATCCAGTGCCTGTAGGTCCCCAATATCTTTATTTATGAGGTCCATGATGATCCTTTCCATAGCTTTGCAGACCAAGCTAGTCAGGCTTATGGGGCGATAGTTTCCAGGATCCGCTGAGGCACCACCTTTGTGGAGAGGGACCACTGTTGCTGTACGCCACTCTTTGGGTACATATCCTGTAGTAAGGCTAAGATTGAACAGTAGTGTTATGTTTGGGTTTAGCTCTTCTTGGAGTTCATGTAGGACGCAGCCCGGGACACCATCTGGTCCCATTGATGCTGTGTTTTTTGCTTTGGAGAGGGCGGCTCTTACCTGAGCATCTGAGATGTCAGGGGGGCAGCACTCTGTTGGGATAGATATTTGCCCTTTTGGTGGGGAGGGGGGGAGAAGTTTGCACTGAACCTGTCAGCTAGGATGTTGTCAATGTCTGTGGGCTCGGTGAATATTTTGTCATTTTGGACTAATTCTGAGCATATCTGGGAATTCCCACCCAGGTTCCTAACATAACTAAAGAAAGCCTTGTGATTATCCTTAGTGTCCTGTGCAATTTTTCTCTTGAAGCTGGCCTTAGACGATTTTATGAGTGCCCGTAGTTTTTTGCTAATACTGATCAGAGATGCCTTCCCTTTTTGGGATTTTGCTCTATCATGTAGTAGCTTCCTCCTTCTATTGTATAGTTTGTTTATGGCTGGGGTCCACCAGACAGGACGTCTGTCATTGGAGGATTGGGTCTTGGTTTTATTTGGGATTGCATGATCCATGTATTCCTGAAGGTGTTCATAGAATGCGTTTATAAAGGATTCTGTGGTCTGGGCGTATTTTCCACAGGCCGGGGCTTTGAAGGATTTTGCCTCGGTTTTGAGTGTGAAATTTGCTTTAGAGAAGTTTTTGACTGTGGTTTTCTGGGCAAGGGGTGGGGTCGGGATGTGAATATCCAGTGAGATTAGTTTATGGTCTGATCTTACCAGTAAGGGATACACTTCTGGTCTGGAGCATAGTGTCCCCATGTTGGTGATGATCAGGTCCAGTATGTTTTCCCCTCTTGTGGGAGTGGTAACAAGTTGTTCCATAGCATTTGAGTTTATAATTTCTAGGAACCTTTGGGCTAGGGTGTTGGAGCTAGAGTAATGCTCCCAGTCTATGTTTGGGTAGTTGAAGTCGCCCAATATAATGGTGTTTGGAGAGACCTTCATATTTTCCAGTATTCTCAGGAAGGCCGAGTGGGGTTCCTGTGTTTGGGAGGGTGGTCTGTAGCAGGCTATAAACTGGAAGGCAGTTTTACCCACAGTTAGTTGCACATGGATAGCCTCTGATGCTTCGTGCTGTGCCACCAACCTGGAGGTGTGGGTATCTTTGACGAATATTGATACTCCCCCTCCTTTTGTGGTTTGGTCCAAGTTTTGGGGCCGAAAAGCATGGTATGATGTATAACCTGGTAGTGCTGGGGTGCTCCTGGGAGCCTTGAACCAGGTTTCTGTTACTGCACAGATATCGGTGTTCTCCATGATAAGGAGAGTTTCGAGTGCGTCCATCTTGAGGTTTAGACTTCTGGCGTTGAGTAGCATTACTCTTAGTTTCTTATCCCTTGTGATACCTATGGAGGTGGGTTTGTCTTTTGAGCCTTGCCTAAAAAGGCACTATGGGGGTAGCAAGAGCCTTTGCCAATATCCGAAAGCCCAGGGGTGACAGGTGCAAGCCGTCCCTAGCGAAGCATCGTGGCTTGTCGAGCATGTCATCCCAGGCTGACAGGCATTGGATCCCCTTTGAATGACACCAACACTTAAGCCAATTGTTGAAATTGATCATCTTTTCTTCATATTGTGGCATCATTCTTGGTGAGGGTAAGATGCTACTCAAGGTCAGGGTCATACCGGCCTGGGCTACATGCTCAGAGAGCTCCTCTATGTCTTTTCAGGTAGTCCAGGGAGGTACGTCTCAGGTCATTCACACCAGCATGGACAATGACTGAGTCATATTTGTACTTGCCTTGGGTGACCTGAGTGCTTGTGTTATGTGGCGGATCCTAGCACCCAACAGGCAGCTCACCATGACCTTCTCCTTGTTCAGCCTGGTGAGTGGGACGTCAGTGTGCCTGATGATAGAGTCACCTATTACAAGTGTATCAGGTGTGTTGTTTAGCCTTAAGGGCTGTGACTGTTTGGCACACTGGCTTTGTGAGCTATGTGTTGCACGTGTTTTGTTTTGGGGTAGCAGTTGCTTGGGTGTCTGCTTTGGAGGTCTCTGCTGCTTAGGCAGATTTTTATTTAGAGCCTCCGAGTATGTTTATGTGTGTTTATGTGTTTGGTTTGTTGTCGTGGTAGGTCTATGTGAGACTGGAATTGTAGTGAGTGTGGTTTCCTTTCCTCCTGACTGGTTATGCCAGTACTGAGTTGAGAGAGCTTAGCCTCCAGTTTGGCTATATGATTGCATCTCTCACATGTGTTGGAATTTGTTGGGAGGAGGAGAGGGTTGTCTGTGTACATGAGGCAGTTGTAACATTGCCTCAAGATTCCCAGATTCACCAGCTGGACCGGAGAGGAGATTGACAACTGACCTTTGGACATGCTAGAATAGTATTGGGAATTCCTTTATAATTGAAAAAAGGGCCAGTGGGGAACAAGGTACTCAAGGGGAGTTTGTGAGGGTGTAGTGCTTTTAATTTTTTAGAGCTGACTTATATAATTGCTTTAGTGAGCAAGTGCCAGGTAACTTAAATGCAATGTGTTACAGGTAACTTAAATGCAAAAACGACAAACAGTAACTTTCTTTCAAGTGAAACAAGGAAATAAGTACAGTAAGCAATGCAGATATCACTAGGGATCCATAGAAGTGCTAAAAGGCCGTTTTAGGTGGAATTAGCATTTCAGGGAAATAAACAAACAACAAGCATACAAATAAAGCTAGATTCAGCAGGCCTGGATCTAGTCTATGCTACAGCAAACAAGGTATACCAATTTCAGTAAGAAACAGTTAGAATATGCAGGCTCTATAAGCCTTTAACCAGAAATTCCCTGCTCAGAAGGGCAGAGTCCAGCCTCTCCTCCCACAAGAGTGCAGACCGCAATCCTTCTTAATGTAAAATAACTGGCCTGAAGCCCAAGTGCTTAAACCAGAACTAATACACTTTTAGAATAACAGACACTGAGCTGTCAATCAGCAGTTCCCAACTTAGAAGGATGTAAGCTACCTGTCCTGCCACCACAGTGCAGGCCACAAACCTTCCTAATGTAAAACAACTGGTCTGAAGCCCAAGTGCTTAATCCAAAAGACTTAGAAATGATAGCTACACTTTAATCAAGTTACTACCAGCAGTAATAAATACAACTGAATACTGTAAAGAATGCCTGGATTAGTGCTCAAGTTATACAAACAAAGCTAGATTCAGCAGGCCTGTATCTAGTCTATGCTACAGCAAACAAGGTGTACCAATTTCAGTAAGAAGCAGTTCAATTATGCAGGCACTATAAGCTTTAACCAGAAATTCCCAGCTCAGAAGGACAGAGTCCAGCCTCTCCTCCCACAAGAGTGCAGAACACAAACCCTCTTAATGTAAAATAACTGGCCTGAAGCCCAAGTGCTTAAACCAGAATTGATACACTTTTAGAATAACAGACACTGAGCCCTCAATCAGCAGTTCCCAACTTAGAAGGATGTAAGCTACCTGTTCTGCCACTACAGTGCAGACCACAAATCTTCTTAATGTAAAACTGGTCAGAAGCCCAGGTGCTTAAACTAAAATGCTTAGAATGAGTTACACCAAGCAGTAATAAATACAATTGAGTACTTTTAAGATGACGCAAAAGCAAAATCAAGTAGGAAAAAACACAAATACAGTAAAAGCAGATACATTTTTTTTTTTGGAAAGAGAGAAAGGCGTAGCAGAAACTAAGCTGATTGGCCTTCTCAAATGCTCTCCCTGTACTGGGTAGAATGAGGTAATGACACTAGACTGGGAGGAGGGTCCCAGATCAAATTTACAATAGGGGCGGGCAACTGCAAAGCCACCAACTATAAAAACTATAAAAAAATGGCTGAACACTCACAACTGAGCTTCTTAAATAACAGAAAGTTGAAACCTGAGACAGCTTTTAAGAAAGAAATCTCAAAATAACCAATGAGGTGCTTAGTCTAAGCTGTAGTCCAGGAGACCTCAGTCAGCCAATGACCTCAAACAATTCTCTCTCACTGAAATGCCTGATGACTTTGGCTAAAACAAGATGTCCCTGAATTATGTGCTCAGACACACAGCCTCCACAAACACTAGGCCCAAATACAAGCCTGAATATGGAAATGCTACAAATATCCCCACTACTTAGAACAAACTGCAGAAATGTTACTCACAGCTGAAAAGCAGCAGTGAGCCTTTAAATGAAAGTTTTAAACAGCTAAAGGAGCCACTAGAAAAAAGAGTTTAACTGCAACAAGTTATCATAAACAAACAACCCAACAGATGCCTAATAAGAGTGGACAATTTCCAGTTAATACCTCACACACAGTGAAACTAGCTAGAAAAAATACACAGTACACAATGTGCTATAAACAAAAAAAGAAATAAAGAACAAAATAAACAAAAAACAGGATACTTAATGTTATATATTATAGCTCCGAGTCTGCTGAGTGTCCTTCCTTCGATTAGCTCACTGTAAAATGGCTGAACACTCACAACTGAGCTTCTTAGGTAACAGAAAGTTGAAACCTGAGACAGCTTTTAAGAAAGAAATCTCAAAAGAACCAATGAGGTGCTTAGTCTAAGCTGTAGTCCAGGAGACCTCAGTCAGCCAATGACCTCAAACAATTCTCTCTCACTGAAATGCCTGATTGCTTTGGCTAAAACAAGATGTCCCTGAATTATGTGCTCAGACACACAGCCTCCACAAACACTAGGCCCAAATACAAGCCTGAATATGGAAATGCTACAAATATCCCCACTACTTAGAACAAACTGCAGAAATGTTACTCACAGCTGAAAAGCAGCATTGAGCCTTTAAATGAAAGTTTTAAACAGCTAAAGGAGCCACTAGAAAAAGAGTTTAACTGCAACAAGTTATCATAAACAAACAACCCAACAGATGCTTAATAAGAGTGGACAATTTCCAGTTAATACCTCACACACAGTGAAACTAGCTGGAAAAAATACACAGTACACAAAGTGCTATAAACAACAAAGAAATAAAGAACAAAATAAACAAAAAACAGGATACTTAATGTTATATATTATAGCTCCAAGTTTGCTGAGTGTCCTTTCTTCGATTAGCTCACTGTAAAATGGCTGAACACTCACAACTGAGCTTCTTAGGTAACAGAAAGTTGAAACCTGAGACAGCTTTTAAGAAAGAAATCTCAAAAGAACCAATGAGGTGCTTAGTCTAAGCTGTAGTCCAGGAGACCTCAGTCAGCCAATGACCTCAAACAATTCTCTCTCACTGAAATGCCTGATGGCTTTGGCTAAAACAAGATGTCCCTGAATTATGTGCTCAGACACACAGCCTCCACAAACACTAGGCCCAAATACAAGCCTGAATATGGAAATGCTACAAATATCCCCACTACTTAGAACAAACTGCAGAAATGTTACTCACAGCTGAAAAGCAGCAGTGAGCCTTTAAATGAAAGTTTTAAACAGCTAAAGGAGCCACTAGAAAAGAGTTTAACTGCAACAAGTTATCATAAACAAACAACCCAACAGATGCCTAATAAGAGTGGACAATTTCCAGTTAATACCTCACACACAGGGAAACTAGCTAGAAAAAATACACAGTACACAAAGTGCTATAAACAACAAAGAAATAAAGAACAAAATAAACAAAAAAAGGATACTTAATGTTATATATTATAGCTCCGAGTTTGCTGAGTGTCCTTCCTTCGATTAGCTCACTGTAAAATGGCTGAACACTCACAACTGAGCTTCTTAGGTAACAGAAAGTTGAAACCTGAGACAGCTTTTAAGAAAGAAATCTCAAAAGAACCAATGAGGTGCTTAGTCTAAGCTGTAGTCCAGGAGACCTCAGTCAGCCAATGACCTCAAACAATTCTCTCTCACTGAAATGCCTGATGGCTTTGGCTAAAACAAGATGTCCCTGAATTATGTGCTTAGACACACAGCCTCCACAAACACTAGGCCCAAATACAAGCCTGAATATGGAAATGCTACAAATATCCCCACTACTTAGAACAAACTGCAGAAATGTTACTCACAGCTGAAAAGCAGCAGTGAGCCTTTAAATGAAAGTTTTAAACAGCTAAAGGAGCCACTAGAAAAAAGAGTTTAACTGCAAGAAGTTATCATAAACAAACAACCCAACAGATGCTTAATAAGAGTGGACAATTTCCAGTTAATACCTCACACACAGTGAAACTAGCTAGAAAAAATACACAGTACACAAAGTGCTATAAACAACAAAGAAATAAAGAACAAAATAAACAAAAAACAGGATACTTAATGTTATATATTATAGCTCCGAGTTTGCTGAGTGTCCTTCCTTCGATTAGCTCACCGTAAAATGGCTGAACACTCACAACTGAACTTCTTAGGTAACAGAAAGTTGAAACCTGAGACAGCTTTTAAGAAAGAAATCTCAAAAGAACCAATGAGGTGCTTAGTCTAAGTTGTAGTCCAGGAGACCTCAGTCAGCCAATGACCTCAAACAATTCTCTCTCACTGAAATGCCTGATGGCTTTGGCTAAAACAAGATGTCCCTGAATTATGTGCTCAGAAACACAGCCTCCACAAACGCTAGGCCCAAATACAACCCTGAATATGGATATGCTACAAATATCCCCACTACTTAGAACAAACTGCAGAAATGTTACTCACAGCTGAAAAGCAGCAGTAAGCCTTTAAATGAAAGTTTTAAACAGCTAAAGGAGCCACTAGAAAAAGAGTTTAACTGCAACAAGTTATCATAAACAAACAATCCAACAGATGCTTAATAAGAGTGGACAATTTCCAGTTAATACCTCACACACAGTGAAATTAGCTAGAAAAATACACAGTACACAAAGTGCTATAAACAACAAAGAAATAAAGAACAAAATAAACAAAAAACAGGATACTTAATGTTATATATTATAGCTCCGAGTTTGCTGAGTGTCCTTCCTTCGATTAGCTCACTGTATTGAAATAGTGATTGAAGTAAGCATTTCATAATTAATTTTTAGTAAGACGAATTTACTAAACATGTCCAGTTTATCTTTCACTGCTTTAATTAAACTGATTTTCTGTTCAGAAACCCTAAGGTGTGTCATATCTTAAAGGATAGATATGGATTAGTCCTCACTGCACTCTATGCCTCTATGCTACAAACTGAATTGATCTAGTTTTCTTTGAAAATGCTGTGGGCTAGTTAAGTTGTATTTGGACATGCTATGTGTTGCTTCATGTTTCCGTAGTCAGGACAACTCAGAGCAGCTGAACCACAACCACCCAAAGTCTGTTTATTTCTCTATAACCCAATACACACAAACATATTACTGTGATCCATAGAGATCAGTGTGGATGAACTTAAGTTGCCTAAAATTGTGTAAATCAGCCTGAATTTCCATCAGTGACTGAAGACCCACCATGTGTATATGTGATTGGTCAAGTTCAGCAGCAACTGCTGTGGGAAAGTCCAAACTTTTTAAAGTAAGCTAAAAACAACTTTTCATTTATAAAATATCAGAAGGCTATGGAAATTCAGTTTAATGGATAATTATTTCCATGGAAGGGTATTTTTGTTTCAAACTGAAATCAGTGGTATATATAGTTTTTGTATGCTGATGGCAATGACAGCAGTAGTAATAGCAGGTGGGAAGTGTCATTCATTAAAGCTGAGCATCCAAGGCAGTGTTATTTACATATGGAACGAGTGGGGAGAGTTCATGAAACATTTCACTGGGTGCAGATCACTTGCAATAACATATGAGTACACTGGCAGAATAAAAGTTGAAGAACACATTGTTCGGGTTTGACTTGTGCCTCAGTGTCGTCATGCTGTACTCCTCAGTCATGGTTTCAAAAAGGATTTAGGTGTAAGGAATTCAAGCACAGTTTCATGCCCTTTGATGCAGGAGTGATGAGTGTGTTTAATTTTGTTAAATCAAGTTTAATTAGGGTTACTCATATATGATGTTTCAGCTGAAATTATGATGCTGCAGCAAGGATCAAGGCAGGGAAAAGACAATTTCATCCCTGAAGAGAATTATTTATTTATTTTATTTTACTTTACATTTGTTTACCGGGATAGTCTGACTGGACACAGGTCCATTTACAGCAGAGGCCCGGGGAGAAAAGCTCCACAATAAGTAAACACTTGATACTAATAATGCATATATACAACAGTAAAAGAATATTAACATAGAAACAAATGACGTGGTTAAACAAAGAGAAATATAAAATTTCAAATCAGCAGTATAGATTCCTGAAACTGTAGCAAATTTAACAGTATGTATAATAGGCATAGGCAGAAGTTTTGAGAGGATGAAAAGAGGGTTATGTAATGCATGGACATAGTCAAGAGTTTATCAGGTGTGCTTTAAGTGAGTTTTTGAACTGTGTAGTGGAAGAGGCAGAAGTCAGATTGGGGGGAGGTTATTCCAGTTTCTAGCTATGTTATGAGAGAATAATGCTTTCCCTGCAGAGTTGTTTGCCCTAGAGATACAGAGGAGTGATTTGTCAGAAGAGCGGAGAGGATGGTTTGATATGTACTGAGTGAGAAGGTGGCTTAGTGCTGGGGTTCTATCAGGATATTTCACAATATTGTAGGCAATGATTAGTTGGTAATAATTGAGTAGTTGGGGAAGTTCTAGCCACTGAAGTTCCCTTAGAGTCTGATAGTGATGAGTTCTGAAGGAGGAGTTGTTGGCAAACTTGGAAATTTTATTATAACATGACTCAAGTCTATCAAGATCCAGTTTTCTGATCTAAGTAATGATTGGTGCGACACACATTAGAGTGGACAATAGATGAGTTTGGGCTAGGGTAATCCATGTCTGATCAGAGAGGAATTTCTTGTGTCTATATAGTGTTCCCATTTTTTATGGACCTTTTTGATAGTTTGTGAAATATGGACATCAAAAAGTAGGTTTTTGTCAATTTCTACACCAAGAAGTTTGGTGTGGTCAGATGGAGAGATGCTAGTACCATTTTTGGAAGTGATTGAAAAGGGTAGAGAGGTGGATATAGTTTTATTGGGGGTGAATAGTAGCAATTTAGTCTTGTTGGGGTTTAGGATAAGTTGGAACTGAGTAATCCAACTTTCCGCAGATGTAAAGGATTCCTGAGTGAGTTGTGGTAAAGTGGTCAGTGATGGTGCAGAGCAGATAAAAGTTGAGCCATCTGTGTACTGTATAAGTGTAGCATGCTGGGTGGAGGTATGAAGCTTATTTAGTAAATATAGAGAAGAAATGTGGGCCTAATATTGAGCCTTGTGGTATGCCTATAGTAGTTGGAAGCAAGGGAGATAATACGCCTTGCTATTGGACAGATTGTTGTCTATCTGACAGATAGCTTCTAAACCAGGCAATAGTTGAAGGGCAAAGGATAGGTAGGTCATGGAGTCTAGTAGTAAGATATGTGACACCATGTCAAATGCCTTGGATAGGTCTGAGAATATTGCAGATACAAAGTTGTTGTTTCTGTGTTGGTTAACCAGAATAGTAAAAGAGCGAAGAGCTGTTGTTGTGCTATGGTGTTGCCGGAAGCTGTGTTGTGTGGAGGAGAGGAGATTGTGTGAGTTCAGGAATTTCATAACTTGGGAGTGAATACATTTCTCGAGTACTTTGGATAAGGGGGATAGGATGGCTATGGGACGGTAGTTAAAAAAGTCGTAAGAGTTCCCAACTTTGTGAAGAGGAATAATGTATAATATTTTCCATAGATGAGTGATATAGGGTTCTTGTATGGAGCAACTGATAAGGATGGAAACAGGGTAAGATATGGATTCAGCAGTTATTTTTAGGAAGTTGGCAGGTAAACTGTCAGCAGCAAGGGTTGTGGTTTTAAGTTTTTGGAGGGGTGTTTTAATTGTAGAGGTAGGGACAGGTGAGAGACTAAAGGAGGGGAGATTATCAGGGTTTTTGACTGGGATATATGTATTTTTATTTTTTGATAGTTGTGAGGATAAGGATAGGATAGATTCTGTGAAGTGGTGGTTAAATTGGGAGGTTATGTCTTTAGTATTATTGGTAGAGCCGGGAGCAGGAGTGGAGTTTTGCTTGGTTTTACGAGTTGATGGCATGCCAGAACTTTTGAGGGACTTTTGAATGTTTGTTTTGGGCACTAAGGAAATAATTCTGTTTATCAAGTTTAGTTTGTTTCTTGGCTTGATTTCTTAGCTGATGGTAATTTTGTTTAGATAAGTTAGTGTTATCCCTCTTTCAGATTTTCCAAGCCTTATCTCTACCTCTTAGTAGGGTTCTTGTGTCCCTACTTAGCCATGGTGCATAGTTTGTCTTAACTCTAATTTTCCTTGTGGGTGCGACTATATTAAGGACACTAGTGAGAATACTGTTCAAGTAGTCAATGGCTTGGTCTAAACCTAGAGTAAATCTTGGTTCCCATTTACATTGCCTTAGAATATTGTTAAGATGTTGTATATCTAGTTTGTGGTCATCTCTGACTTGTCTAAAAACTATGGGGTTGGGAAGGTTGGTGCGCTGATGTAGGAGGAAGGTGGGGAGATGGTCACTTAGGCCATCTGGTAGGCATCCTGTCTGGTAGTTTTGCTTGTCACAATTGACTAGTGTCCAATCTAAGATAGAGTGTTTATGTTTTTTTATCTACTCTAGTGGGTTCTTGAATGAGTTGGGAAAAGCCAAAGAGATGAATATGGTTAGTGGGGTTGTTGGAGTTACAGGCTAACCAGTCAGTATTTAGGTCACCTAGTAGGATGGTTTCCTGTGCAAGATTATCTGAAATCCATTGTAAGATTTCCTCAGTGGTGGGAGAGTTATTACCTGGGGGAATGTAACAGCAGATAATATTGATTTTTTTGGTGTTGCTTATGTATAGAGTTGAGCCTAAGGTTTTGGTATTTTGAAATTTAGGTAGAGGTCACCTGCAACCAGTAAGTCACTTCATCGCAGCATATACATCAAGTCCCTATGCCAGTACTTCCTCATGATCTAAGGTACCATCATCCATCCAATTTTAGGGGAGATTGTGTATAACAAATTTGACCTTGACCTACTGTAAGTCCAGGTTTGCACTACAGCCAATAAAAGCATGGCATGCCTCAGTTCAACAACATGCATTTCAGTATATTAATGTCACCATTTAAGGTAAAAGTGAATTTAAATCTCTCTCTCTCTCTCTCTCTATATATATATATATATATGTGTGTGTGTGTGTGTGTGTGTGTGTGTGTGTGTGTGTATATATATATATATATATATATATATATATATATATATATATATATATATATATATATATATATATATAAAAAACTAGGGTATGGATGAGAGAAGGAAATTGTTGGATGTATTCCAGTTGACTAACAGTATTGCTTACAATATGACAAAAAATTGAAATGTGGAAAGAAAAGTGGGGTTTATATTATAAGCATGAAACCCGTAATATGCGAACACCAAAAGAGTGACACATAAACGTCGATCTACAAAAATAGCGAAGGAAGGGAAATGCCGAAACGCACAACTCAGAACACATTCCCAGAAGGAACAGCGCCATACACGTAAGTAAACCCAATGTAGACAAACACAACACAAAACAATTTTATTAACGTTTTTGCCCCCCTGCACCACCCACATAGGGGCTACTTATATATACCAACTCCAAGACTGCTCTACAGTGGGGAAAAGGATACATTTCCTCATCCCCACAATCACCCTGCTGGCCAGGGAAATCCATTCAACGTTGTGTCTTTTGGCGTTTCTGTCCTTCGCTCATTTTGTAGATCGACATTTATGTGTCGATCATATCAGGTTCACCTAATTCGTCTTTTGTTTATCTAATATAGACCCGAAAAGTGAAGGGGGTAAGTTTAACACCATTATGGTCTCATTCAGTATTATCCATGTCAGATGAGTAATGGTACTGCTAACAGATACACACATGATAACTAATAAAAAAAATCTACAAAAATGGAGTTTGGGAGATGCAGAATTAAATAATGTACACTATTAACAGCCTAACACAGAGTGGAAAAACTGAATATATGAGTAAAATTCACCCTGCTATTAACACTAGTACAGTAGCCACTTCACCCTCAGCACTGCACAAATGGTCGTTATTAGTCTTTCTGATGATACAGGGTTAGTGTCCATGGTAGAATTAATCTGATGTACAGTGCCTTACTATATAGAAACTAACTTCTTATTTATAATTATTAAAAGTGGAGAAGCATACATCACAAAATAAAGAAATGTCATACATTTTCCTTTTCTGTGCCCGGTATCAGCACATGAAAAATGCAAGTTGGAAAACAGTAGCAGTATATCTTTAAATGGAAAGAATTTCTTTCACCAGTTCAGTGAAGTACTGCAATACCAACTTTAGTTACTGAACATTTCAACAGAAACAGTATGTGCATACTTCAGAAGTGTACATAAACAAAACACAATCAGCACAATGGTGCAAAATGAACTTGAGTTACTACATTTTAGAAAATAAAAAAATATATATATTTAAAGATAAGAGGAGTTAACTGTTGAATTATGGCAGTAGGCCATGCACCACAGCCTAGCCCACACATGGCACTGCATGCATCAGTTACACTCTACAGTATGTGTTTTTATAATAAGGAAACACTAACCTGAATGGCATGGCCCATAGTTGTAGACTAGATGCCACCTCTTTACTTGCTTAGCCATACACCATGAATGAGCCTGCCACATGGGGTCTCTTCATACTGCTAACAGCTGCCACCAACGCTATCATCAATCATGGTAGGACCTGTACTGGGAGCTATGGTGACATCATGGGACAGTTCACCACCAGATTGGCACATGATCATATTCTGCAGAATGCAAAATGAGGTCAGCATCCTTCATGCAGGAGCAGGGTCACACTGAAGGGCATCCCTAGACTCATCCAGGCAACAGAAACAGGTTTTCAGTAGACCAAAGACTCTGTCAATGACAGTCCATTTGTGTGACAGGGTGGTGTTACACCTTTCTTCTGGAGCTGCCGTTGGATTCCTTAGAGGGATCATGAGCCAGGTTTCCAGGGGATAACCTGCATTGCCTGTAAAACACAGGAAAATAAGAGAAAAGTAGGGGTGAGTCACAACAAAGGAAAGGTGGTTTAGTAATAAGCAGTATATTTTACTAAGAATAACTAATTAGATTATTTAAATTACAATTTTCACTTCATAGCATCATAGGAAGTGACTAGGCTAATGGCCCTTGGGCCCTTATAAGCATAGTCATGTTCTAAACCTGTTTCCATGATCAGCACCTACTGCCCCTGTCCAAGAGGGACACAGGTGGAACCTCTGGGGTGAATTTACAGTTACCCATCCAATTGTCCAGACTGCATTTGAAGAGGGTCAATTAGGTACTCTGTTTAACATGAAGTGAGAGTGTGTTCCAAAGATGTGTAACCTCTTGGAGACAAATCTGTCCCTCCAGCAGGCTCTATTAATGTTAAGGTCCTAAGAGCGAGTAACCCCCTTGTGTCATTTGCCTTGCAGATATGCAATATTTCCAATAAAGCAGAGTCAGAGACTGCCTTAGATGTAAGACAGAGATGGCCTCTGAGTAGTCTGCATGAAACAGAATAAAGTGATAGTGATTTCAGATGATCCCCATAGGGCAGATGCTGAAGACCTAGATATTTTCTTGTGAGGAACCTTTGTGGTCCCTCCAATTGCTGCAGGTGCTTGCAAAGTTATATACCAAAAGGGGCGTTCTACTTGATTATTGGCCTGATGAGGAAAAAGTACAGGCAGGCTATAAATTCTTTTCTTCTGGAGGCAAAGCCCTTACTTATGAGATGTGCAACATAGAATGCCCTTCTTACCACTGAGACATGGTGATCAAAGGTAAGGTTACTGCCACCCTGTGTGCCCAGGTCTCTCATCACTGAGTGTATATTTAGGGTGTTGCTAATTATGTGGCAGTTAGCAAGAACATTGCTCTTACTAAAAAGGACGATAATACAGTTTAAGGCCATGACTTTGGCACCAGTCATTTGTTTGTGTAAGACCCTCTTGTAGGGTGTTGACATCATTTGGAGATTCTATGACCGCTCCCATTTTGTAGTCATCAGCAAACTTTGTCAGACACAGACCTTTAGGTTTTTGCTTGTACTTCAGAGAAATAGATTCCAAATAGTAGAGGTCCCAGGACTGATCCCTGTGGAACACCACTGGTTACAGGTCTGCTGTCTGAGGTGGATTCCCCTATTTTGACTATATGTGTTCTATCACTGAGACAGTTAGTGATCCATCTAATGATATAAGGGTTGATACATAGCTGGGTGAGTTTGTCAATGATGCCTGAATGGGGGGATTGTGTCAAAAGCCTTGGCTAAGTCTAGATAGGCTGTATGCACAGACTTCCCCACATCCAGGGCCTTGGTGACTGTCTCGAAGAAGTCCACCAGGTTTAACAGGCATGATCTCCCTTTGAAAAATCCAAACTGAGTAGGGTCAAGTGTTTGGAGATTATCTATATCTTTGCTGATAAGGTCTCTACCTTTTTTAATTTCTCCAAGTCTTTTAGGTTTCTAATACCATGACAGGAATGGACCTCTTTCCTAAGTCAAAGTACAATTAAAGTTCATGAATTTAACATTTATTTATTTATTTTGCATTTGTTGACCAGGAAAGCAAACTGGATGCATGTCCATTTTCATTGGAGGCCCGGGAAGAAAAGCTCCACAGTTAAATTTTAATCAAAATATAAGGTGTATACAGAAGCATTCAAATTTATATCTGGATATTATTTTGGGTAATTATGCATTGATGCCATAGGGTACACATTTGATATGTGTCACATAGGGTATGAAAACATTTTTAGTTAAGAGTATTATTTTAAAAAACTGAAAAAATGTTTTTAATTTTAGCTGCAGTAGTCTTTCAAGTGCACTGCACACTGTTGTAAATTATTTCTTTGTTACTGTTCATGTTTTTACTAGTAGGTTTTACAACATAGTATATGTCGATGCTGGCATTCTGAGGAAATTTTACTAATCAATTAATTTAGTATGATGTATAAAAAGGCTTCTTGACTTATGGGTAATTGTTCTGATGAAGTCCAGTTACCAGAGGATGAAAGCACTTAACCTCCATTGTTGTTTAATGAGTTTTTTTAAGTAATACATTTATGTTTCGAGCAGCACTTGACTCTGAAGTCTTTTCGCACCAGTGTGACTGAAGCATTCAAACTTACATAGTACCAAGCTTAACAATGACTAGTAGCATAGCATTGAAGCTTATGATTTAACATATTTGTATAGACTGAACACATCTTTTACAGTTTTAGGTTGAGACATTACATAATAGTGAACATTGTTAGTAGTGGTTGCATTTTTTTGCTTTATCCATCGTAGGGAGTATAGCAAAAAAGAGAACAAAGATTAGACATAGTAGCAAGTATAGTAGCAGAAGAGACAGAGATGGGAGAGGCAGTCTTTTAACAAGAATAGCCATACAAATAGTCCCACGGGAATCGAAAGGACTAGGGTATTACATCTTGTTCTTTTTAATACCAAAGAAGATAAAGAACATCAGGAATAGTCTAGATTTAACTAATTTCAATAAATGCATTCTCGAGGAAAACTTTTATATGGTCACAATTCAGTCCTGTCTTCCATCCTTTTCAGAAGAATAAAGCATGAAAAAATTGGACTGCCAGGATGCTTACTTTAACATAAATTTAGTCATAGAGTTCAGAAAGTATCTGCCTCTCCATTTAGTTGCTAGTCATTATCCATTCAAGATGTTCCTATCTGGACTTCCCATGGTCTCCAAAGTATTAAACAAATGCATGTTTGCAGCTTCAGTTAACCAGTTGCTGTAAGGTGCCAAAATACTCATACTACTTGGACAACTCTCTCCTAGCAGCTTCCTTCTTGAACAGACAGATCTCCATTTAAGAGACTTTATTGGCCTACTTCAAACATTAATGATAATAATGAATATTATAGAGTTGTAGTTTGAAATGTACAATCTGCTTAGATGTATGGGATGTGGTCTGGATGTGACAATGAAGAGAACCTGACTCCACCCCCCCCAACAAGATTCAACCTCTACAGCACATAGTGTGCTAGTCCATACAGTCCTAGTCTGATGCAGCCCACCTTTTTCTTATGGCCTTAAGCTTGATGGTAGCAGCATCAATTCTCAGGGTGTCTTTTGCCTGTTAATACATGGCAACCTTAAGCACTTCCAGTGCTATGGTCTCAGATTTTGGACTTTATGTCACAACAGATAACATTTTCAGAATCTGCAAGTCATATCTATAGTGCTGGGTGCATCTGTCCAATTTGATATGAGACAATCCATTTCAAATTCCCTCTCCACTGGTGGCAGTCACCATTGATGCTACTGCCCTAGGATGAGGCAACATTATAAAAATTAGACTGTCCAAAGTGATGAGACACAAAGAGATACCAGTCCACACCTGTATTCTGGAGTTGAGGGCAGTCCTTCTTACCTTTTTACCTTCTTATGACTCCCTATACCAGGGTGTGATAGCCATGTACACCAACAGTATGCCAGTGGTATGGTATATCAGTACGCAAAGGAGAGTTCACTTATATTCCATGTATCGAAAATTGACGAGGTACCCAACCATATTCTGGACAAAGACAAATCTCTAGTGGACAGTCTCAGCCATTACCTTGTGATGCTCAATAAGTGATTTTACACCTCTTCTAGCACATACACTTAAACATCACTGGGACAAAACTTGCTATAAGCTTTTTACCTTTCCAACCAACACCAACTGTAGCAACTTCTGTTCCCTCATGTGGCTCCTGGGGAAATGCTTCAAATATGCTTTTATCCAGAAAAGGCTCAATGCACTCCTCTACACTTTTTCCTCATTTCCTCTGATGATGCGTTTCATCCAGAAAAGCAAAACAACATTAGACAAAGTCATGCTGATAACCTAGTCTTGACCTTGATATGTACAGTTCCCCTGCTCATCCTTCTTCATGCCTCATCTGATGGAGAAGTCTCTTCTCCTTCTCCGTCCATTCAGGAACCTTTTATACCACCTCTCAGACAGCAACTAAAGCCTTCACGCTCTTTTTCTAGTCAGACAGTTTCGGTATGTATACTGGTGGCCAGTAGCCCAATCATTCTGTCCTGAATAGTTCTTATCAATGAGCATGCTTTTCCATATGTGCCTCATTGCAGGATCTTGACACTCTCAGTTCTGGGAAAGAGTGTAGCCAGGCATACTCTTTATACTCTACACAGTACATTTTTTTCTGAGCACTAGTAGAAACATTGGGACCTTATCAGGCCATATTATGGCTATAACAATCTAAATGAATGCCTCTGTCAACATGTTTATAGCTTACTTATACAGATGATTGTGATTCTAAAAACAGGACTTCTAACGGTTTTTGACTAAGCAGCTAAAAATGTTACACACATTAAGTGCTGGGGGTCAACAACTTGAATGATGTAGCCATTTTTAAATGCCATGTAGGTATAGGGATAGAAGTAAGATTTTGAGAGTACAAAAATGGAATTCCCTGACTACACCCGTGGTTCTGGGGCCTTCGGTGATGGAGAACCTTGTCTAAATTTTTGATTCCAGTCTCAGTTTACTCTCAGTTAAAATACATGTAGAAGAAATTCTAATTTTGTTTAAAGTCGAGATTCACTATTTTAAGCTTCTCTGAAAAAAATTAAAGCCTTGAAAAGTACTTTCCTTTTAAACCATCTTTCAAGGATTCCATTCCTCTTTGGTATTTTTTTTGCCTAATCTATTTGTTATGCCTGTCTGTTTTACTTTTTTTTTATTTTTATGGAATGTACCATTACAGCAATAACCCATGCCTGGGTGTGGGTAATGCTGGATTTACCCACGGTTGGTGTGGTTTGGTCATGAGGGTGAAGCCCAAGTGGCCAAACAAAGACAACCATGGGTAAATCCAGCATTACCCACACCCAGAAGTGGGTTATTGCTATTATACAATGACATTATTTAAGAAACAAAATACTTACTTTTCTTAAATAATGGCATTGTATAATGCCTCCTTCCTGCCCTTCCGCAGCCGTCTGGTATTCTGCGGCAGTTCTGATGTACTGCACATGGGTATGCTTATGCAGTACATCAGAGCTGTGGGTGGAAGCAACGGAGAAAGTAAGATCTCCGTTGCTTTTTACAAAGTGTCTTGCTATGTTAAAGGAGTTTAACATAGCGAGACAGCTTTAAAAAAAGCAACAGAGAATCTCTGTTGCATTTTTTAAAGCTGTCTCACTATGTTAAACCCATTTAACATAGCGACACAGCTTTAAAAAAAGCAACGGAGAAAGGAAGATCTCCGTTACATTTTTTAAAGCTGTCTTGCTATGTTAAACTTGTTTAACATAGCGAGACAGTGTGTAAAAAGCAACAGAGATCTTGCGTTCTCCATTGCTGTAAAAAAAGATTTATACTAATGGAAAAAGTCGGGCGAATGGGCCTTTTTCCATTAGTATAAGTCTGATTTACAATGTGCACGCTGACCAATCAGCGTGCACATTTTGGAATATTAATGAGGGGTCGTGGTATAATAAATAATATTCTTTGCAGCAGCTGCTTGGTCTTCACTGAGGAGCTTTGAAAGGCACTATAAATGGGAAGAATTATGAACTGCAGGTCTTCCTTTGGAGCCAGAGCAATAAGAACTATGTTCTTTTGAGGGAGACCACCTAAAAGATATGGAAATTATGTACCTATCAGAGCAATATGTCTGGGTGAGCACACTCATCTTCACTAACATGCCCAGCAAATTTTCCCATCATATTTGTCTACTTGGTCTACTGGATTATGTCTAGTTTTTGCTTTGCTCACTTTGCATAGTACTCTAGAAATCTCCACAGTGCATTGTGGGATAAGGGATTGACTAACTAGCCATGAAAGCCTAGCAGTATAAGAAAGTCCTTGTCTTACCTAGGATGGGCCTGTATATACAAATTTATCATTGCAATAAGTGTATAAGTATTTTTTAATGTAGGGAAACCGACACCACCAGTAGTGCACAAGCACAGAGATTCCTGGACTTTGTCTATACAAATGCCCTAGAACAATTAGTCAGAGTACCCACTAGGGGGACTAACATCTTGGGTCTTGTCCTTAATAATATGGGAGCATTTTGCACTATCCCTTGCATATCTTCATTACAGGTCTGACCAAAAAGCAGTCTCCTTCGAAATAAACTTGAAACCACAGATCCCTTCCACTCAAAATACCTTTAGAAATTTAGACAAACTACCTTTTGCTAAATCATACACTGGCAAGCTTCAAATCCCCACTAAAACAAGTTAACTCCACTGAATATCTATAAACATACATGATCATACTATACCAGCATGTAAACAGCTGCAGAGATGCAGCTGTACCCCATAGGAACAAGCGCAGGGCAAATTCCAGAAACAAATTCATATGGTCGAACCATAATATCAACAAGCTTTACAATAAAGGAAAATAATTTTGACCAAAACTAAGAAGATTATTTCCAGGAATGTTAAGCCCTTGCCATTGAAAGAAACAAACAAAGCAGGAGCTTAATAAAATCCACCAAAGCCAACTATGAGGTTAAAATAGCTTCCCAGTGCAAAAACAATCACAAGGTCTTTTTAGTCATGTTCATAATCACAAAAACACAACAATGTGCTGAGCTGATTGTGAATGATGTTCCTACACTGAGACTGAAGATATAGCAAACCTAATGGCTGATAATTTAGCTCTAACTTTGCCCTTTCTCCTTTCAAGATATATATGAAACTGGTTTACCTTCACTTATCACACAAGTCTTAAAAATACCTAAAGCATAAAATAAACTGCATCAGTGTGTCCTGATAATATCCCTGTATGCGTCTTAAATTGCGTAAAGCATAATTTAGCCACATCCCTAACAACACTGTTCAGTCTCAAACTCCATACAGGTTTTGTAACAGGCAAATGAAGAACAGCTACAGTCACTCCCCTACATAAGGGAAGACATTACACAGACCCAAGCAATTACATATCCACAAGTCTGACCAGTCTCATATGCAAAGCCATGGAAAGACTTAACATGGAAGTAATCAATCAGGACATAGGGAACCTCCAAACACTAGACCAATCTCAATTTGGATTTATCAAGGGCAGGTCATGCTTATTCAACCTACTGGACTTTTTTTGAGAATGCCACCAAAGCAATGGATGAAATCAAAATGGTGTACACTGCATACCTTGAACTGATCAAAGCTTTTGACGCAATTCCAAACTCAGGAATGATAGAAAAGCTAAATAAACGTGGAGTAAACCCATATGTCACCCACTGGATTGCCAACTAGCTTGCAGACAGGATGAAGGAAATCAATATAGGGGAAGTTACCTCCACAAAGCGGTCAGTCACCAGTGGAGTTCCACAAGGTTCTGTGCTGGGACTTCTCCTGTTTGGCATCAACCTTTCTGAAGTAAAAGCAAATGCCTAAAGGCTCTAGCTGACTAAGTCTGCAGGTGACTGCAAGCTAGTGCAATCATTGAATCCTGAAATGACTTAGCTATCCTGCAGGAAGGTTTGTTCCAAATAAATAACTGGTGCAAAAATCATGGACTGAAAGTAAATGCCATAAAATACATTACTGTATCATTTGATAAGTCATCTACCTAAGGGTTATATGATATTGACAATATGCCCTTAAAAGCTGATCCAGTTGTTTGGTATTTGGGAACTTATGTGGAAAGGGACCTAACTTTTAACCAACATGTGTCCACCGTTGTAAGAAAGTTCTTCTTTAATGCACAGCTTATAAACAAAGGGATTGTGTCTAGATCTAGAGATGCCATTGTCCCCCTTTGCTAAGCTCTCATTAAACCAATCATTGAGTATAATGTCCCCTTTGGTATGTGTCTGCCCAGACATATGCAATAATTGAACACCCACAAAGACAAAGTACTAAAAAGACACAAGACCTAAACAACACAGCCTTCACGGGCCAGCTCAAAGCTCTGTCACTATACTTGGTATCCTACAGACTGTTAAGAAGTGACCTGTGTCTGGCAAACAAGACATCCTCTGACCCAATGCTGATGCATTTACTGCACATCAGCAAGGCAAATGTCATCAGAAATACTCAGTCTAGATGTGTAAACCTCTTCTACAACATCAACAGAATGGTTTGGAGGGACAGGTGTATCTCACAGTGGATGTTGTTGCTGTGGAGCAGACTCCTCATCCACATAAAACAAAGTTTATCCCTGTCCATATACAAGCATAACTTAGATCTGCAGATAGTAAACAAAATATTTAGCCTAGGGCTACCTCCTGTGTTACTAATTAACAGATGGAGCTCCTAAATACTTTAACCCATTCATGGGTCCCCTCAAATTATCTATGGTATAACCTCAGTTATTCTCATTAGGGGTAATATATGATTATTAACCATGGGATTAGTAAGGACAATCTCTAACCAAATGGGATAGGTTAATTTGAGCATAAAAAGGAAAATTGGCTAGGCTTAAAATTTTCTGCCAGGGCAACTAGCCTAGTACTTATCTATGAACCTATGGACTTATTTCCTTCTGTTCCGAAGAAGCCTTTACAATTTAATAGTGCTATAATCAGAGATTTTTAAAAAGATTTATATGGATTATAAAATAATACTTTGTTCACTTCAAAATCATCCCTTTTTATCTAAAATGAGTGATTATCAAAAACCTTTTGAAAATACACAGTAGTAGTTTTTTTTATCTTTTTTCTATATGTTTGGTATAGAGATACTCATGAAAAGTTTGACAAGTACAAGAAATAGCCACTCTTTCTTTTTTCAATTGTGCATACACTTTGTGCTTCTCGTAATATGTAGACCCAAATGAAACTGTTCTGCTGTATTGCAACAACACTGTAGTCAACCTGTGCTGACTAGCATATGCATGATGAATGACAGGTCAAGAAACATCCTAAAATTTCACAGTTGGGTCTTCAGTGACAAGCCTTTTCAACAGTTTAGTACTTCTGTCTTGCTCTGCAAATCAAAGAAAGACAATGTTATGCTACAGTAGCTTGTTTAGAGTGATCTAAAATCTGGTAAATTAGTCCCAAATATTAAGTGATACAGAACATTTGTAAAGAATTGCATAATACGTGGATTGTCTTCTGGTTTTTGTATGTTGATTGTGGCATTTACCTTATACTCATTATCTGCTAACCTTTTGAAGTCATTATGTGGCCAGTTCTATGTTTGTAAGATTAGTGACATGTTATACATTTGCTGTTGTTCATCTTCAGACCATCATGACACAGCCTAACGGCTTAATGAACCTCAGATGTACTCCTGTATAGTGGAACACCAGGCAAACACCATCCATGATGTTAAGTACTCCATGAATATTTGCCCAAACATATGTAAGAGCTATCACCATTCAACTGGATTTGTCAAAAGCCTTGAATTTCATGATGTACAGATAAATATATGGCATTCAGTATGCTTGTTAACAAAAACCACAAACTGCAGAGTTGACCTCTACTTTGCTCCTTTTGTAATTGTATTTGTAAGCACACCTACAACATGCAAATTTATGCCCAAGGGTATATTTACTTTTTGTGGACTTCAATTGCTCTTGGCTACATTTTCATTTTGTTAATGTGCTTTAGGCTTCATTTTACTCTCACCAACTGCTGTGTTTATTTTGCACACTTCCAGTTTCTCAGGTAGACTTTTTAACTCTATATTCTTGCTTACTCACTCTGCATGCATCTTGTGCTTTAATATTAAATCATATTTTCTTAACAGTCAACTCTCACTTAATCATTTTTATGCCACTCAGTTTTATTTCTCAGAAGAGAATCAGTCACCAGAATTATAGTCTGTAGTTGTTTTTGAGATCTATTATAGAAACGATCTGTTATTTCCGGTACCTAAGGTTTCTGGTAATAAAATGCATATTTGTTTTGCAATACCGGCACCCAGCACTGCTAGTTTGCCTTTTGCTTCCTCTTAGAGGTAAAAAGTGTTAATACCTTTACAGTTTTAGTACCAATGATATTTAAGAATGATATAAACTGGATATTATCTGGTTTCTCTGTAATTCCTCTTGCACTGAGATTTAGTTCAGATGTCTGGACATAGACTTACCATTTTGCTACATGTTACTTTAGAGATGTCATTGTTTAATGTGTAGATGTTCTGAGCCAAAATTAAGGCATTAAGGAAGACATAAGTTGAAAGAGTTTGTTAGGAAAGTACCTTTTTCTATCCAAAATGTGAGAAAATGTAAATGTTATGTGAGAATGTGATGTAAAGTGTGAAAACCCATTTGAAACATCATACCCTAGGACACAGTATTTAGTTATTTATTTGAAATGAGAAAAAATAAACCAAGTGGCATTTACTTTCTATCAAATTATAAAAGACAACATAGTGTTGAGTTTTGCTGGCTCATCCATGTGGCATTAATACTTGCAGATTTCATTCATGAGTCACAGGGAAAATGATCCAGATCTTTGTCCTCTGTAGCTGCCTCAAAATAACACAAAGAATACTGAGCACGAATGCTGTTCCAATTGTCATGTTTTGTGAGTGTGTGTGTGTGTGTGTGTGTGTGTGTGTGTGTGTGCGTGTGTGCGTGCGTGCATGCGTGTGTGTGTGTGTGTGTGTGTGTGTGTGCGTGCATGCGTGTGTGTGTGTGTGTGTGTGTGTGTGTGTGTGTGTGTGTGTGTGTGTGTGTGTGTGTACACTTCTTATGAAATATACAGTCAGGAATAGACATAATAAACAGACAGAAGTAAAATAGTTATCTTCAACAACAGTTTTACTAGAAAGACATTTGAATGTTTATATGCCACATATACCTATTTAGGGTAACATCCTTTTAAAATAAAAGGGCATTACTTACATACATTTTTTTCTTTATCACTCCACTATTATTTCTGACCACAGATCACTCCTGACATTTTGTCTGTGGGGTGATTACTTGAACAAGTAAGAATTACAGAAAGTTAATTTGAAGTAAAACATTGATTCGTATCTTGCATAACTTTTATATATTGTGATGTCCAGGTAATTAATTGAATCAACTTACTAAAAATATTTGAATTTTAAAACACTGTGGTAGATCCCAGACATTAAAAAAAAATTATTCCAATTGGGACTCATCACTCCTCCAAAGAATAAAGATGTAATCTAAATAGTGTAAGTACAATTTTAAGTGCTGCTTAAACTTACAATTTGAGACACATTTATTCTCCCATGCTCACATCACGGTATTGGTATAAACAGGTGTGTGTACTGTGTCCATGTTCACACCCTTGTTTTATCTAAAATATTCAGCTTTGAAAAGTATAAAATTATTAAGAAGAATTTTAATAAAATCTATGACATTTCTCACATCCACATTAATCAAATGATCATCAGGCTATAGGGCTTCTACGAAACATTCTAAACTTTGTTTAAAAGATATAGTCATAAAAAGATCAGATGCATCAGGATTTACACATTTTAAAAGTCCGTCAAATATTTCTGCTTATTATTTTAAGAACATGCCAGGCCATCTTTTAAAATATAATTTGATTGTGAAACAAAAAATGCTTTAGGTTTAGCTCTATACACCTGACCATTGGCTCTGCTGTAGGACCAGTTGATGATACTGTGTGTTGTAGAGGAGGCTATTCTGCATCTTTATGTACTTTAGGAATTCAGAATAAGACTGTATAAACTAGCTTAGGAGGTTTCAATAGAGTAAAAGCAATTAACCAGTGTTAAATATGTTTGTACTCTCAGAAGACATTTTTAGCATTGTTTTTTTTTTTTTTGGTTATTTAATCTTGTGGTTTAGGGCTTCAGTTATCAGTGTTGGTTAGCTTAGAAAAAAATTATAATGACCCTTTATAATTTTATTGTGTAACAACAAGTCTTTTAATACAATATCAATGTCTATATGCTGTCTGAATCTCATTCCTAGAAACTTCTACATAAACATCAAAATCTAACTGCTGCTCCAGAATTTTATTCGAATAATCACCTGCATTCATCATAGTGGTTAGCTTCATTTGGGTTATAATTTTGATGCATTTCTAAATTAGCATAATGATTAAGTTGTTTACCATATACACACAAGGTAGAGGGCTTGATTATCAGTTTTGAAACACAGACTAGGCTTAAAATGGTTTGCAAGGGCAGTTAGCTTAGTACTTACCTTAACTAGGCTTAAAATGGCCTGCAAGGGCAGCTAGCCTAGTACTTGCCTATGAATATGTTTACTCTCATTTCTATTCATAATAGTTGGTTGGCTTTGTTTGGATTACAATTTTTATGCATTTCCAAACTGCTCTACCATATGTTTACCCACATTTACATTTGTAGGGGGGCTCATTAAAATAATGTTGCTCATTTCCATATCATTAGTCATCATGTGATGCTGATCGTACATTTTTGTCTCTGAACTGGACCTGCCTGCTGCTGCTATTTGTATAATTTTATGTAATGCAATTCACTCTTTATTTCTGAATCCCAGCCTTTGTCTGTCTTCAATTCAATATTCTTCTTAGCTGGCTGTTTTACATAATATGATCCTGACATGTCTACTCTTTCTTAGATGTTATTTTAATAAAAATTAATGTTTTGTGCAATTGTCATCTTAAAATGTGTTATGAGCTGTGGTGCTGTGTATTAAATTTATATCATTAGCATTATACAGGAGATGTAAAGGTAGCATAATGTTTTTTCTCATTCATCATTTAGAAAGCATGTTGTTTTCTATTACCTCACCAGTAAAAAAAATGTGTACACTGGTCAGATTTTACCATTGTTGTTAATCATTTGACTGAATAATAAGATTATTTTTTGAGTATCATAAAATCAAACAAGCACTCTGCCCACTTTTTAAACTTCAAAGTGACTTCTAACAGATACTGATTACTTCTTGAAAACCCAGTGACAAATCCTAGTCAGTTATTTTGCAAACCATGGCACTGCGTTTCATATCACATATGTGATTCATATATTGTTGGAACTTGTATTTTGTACCTACAGGAAATAGACTGGAAATTATAACATTTTACATTGTTATTGATTCATTTATTTAAGTTTATTGACCACATAGGTGGACTTGTCCAAAGATTATTTTCTGCCATGACTTGAGCCATTTAACAGTGACATTTTATAGAGATTTATAAACAATTAAATTATATT